>NC_057808.1:30651031-30951031 GCF_018294505.1 Triticum aestivum
AGAGGATCAAGTGGGTGGGTGCGAGATCGATGAAGAGAGCCATCGAAATTGTGTGTGTGTGCAAGTCAAAGATATAGGGCGACTGGCCTACCGGAACGTTAGAGGGCACATGTCAAGTTTGTGTGTGGCAGGGAGACATGACTAGAGCGCTTGATGTATCGGTGTGTGTGGGGGAGAGGGGGTGGGGGGAGGGGTAGGCAGAGGCCTAACTATAGAGGTAGAACGACTCGTATATGTGTTGAGAAGGAGAGACCCAGCTATGTTGTAACACCCACGATGCGGCTATATCTCCCACGTGTCGAGGCACGACTTAGAGGCATAACTGCATTGTGGTTTTGTCGCAAGAAGGGTCATCTTCACACAATCCCATGTAATGAACAAGAATGGGATAAAGAATTGGCTTACAATCGCCACTTCACACAATACATAATAAAAACATACATCATTCAAGATACACACATAGGTCCGACTACGGAACCAAAAGAAAAGAAGACAACCCAACAGCCAGATCCCCGATCGTCCCAACTGGGCTCCACTACTGATCAACAGGAAATGAAACAACACAACGAACAAGAGCTTCATCGAGCTCCCACTTGAGCTCAGTTGCGCCACCTGCACTGGTATCTTCGGCACCTGCAACTGTTTTGGAAGTATCTGTGAGTCACGAGGACTCAGCAGTCTCACACCCGCGAGATCAAGACTATTTAAGCTTCAAGGAAAGGATGGTGTAATGAGGTGGAGCTGCAGCAAGTACTAAGCACATATGGTGGCTAACATACGCAAAGGAGAGCGAGAAGAGAAGCAACGGAACGATCGTGAACTAGCAATGATCAAGAAGTGATCCTGAACTCCTACTTACGTCAAACATAACCCAAGAACCGTGTTCACTTCCCGGACTCCGCCGAGAAGAGACCATCACGGCTACACACGCGGTTGATGCGTTTTAATTAAGGTCAAGTGTCAAGTTCTCTACAACCGGATATTAACAAATTCCCATCTGCCACATAACCGCGGGCACGGCTCTCGAAAGTTTATACCCTGCAGGGGTGTCCCAACTTAGCCCATTATAAGCTCTCACGGTCAACGAAGGATAAACCTTCTCCCGGGAAGACCCGATCAGTCTCGGAATCCCGGTTTACAAGACATTTCGACAATGGTAAAACAAGACCAGCAAAGCCGCCCGATGTGCCGACAAATCCCGATAGGAGCTGCACATATCTCGTTCTCAGGGCAACACCGGATGAGACATCCTACGAGTAAAACCAGACCTCGAGTTTCCACGAGGGGGCCCCGCAGTCTACTCAGTTCGGACCAACACTCGAAGGAGCACTGGCCCGGGGGGGTTAAAATAAGATGACCCTTGAGTCTGCAGAACCCAAGGGAAAAGGGGATAGGTGGTAGCAAATGGTAAAACCAAGGTTGGGCCTTGCTGGAGGAGTTTTATTCAAAGCGAACTGTCAAGGGGGTCCCATAAATCACCCAACCGCGTAAACATAACACCGGTATGACGGAAACTAGGGCGGCAAGAGTGGAACAAAACACCAGGCATAAGGCCGAGCCTTCCACCCTTTACCAAGTATATAGATGCATTAATTAAATAAGAGATATTGTGATATCCCAACATAAACATAATCCAACATGGAGCAATCTTCATCTTCACCTGCAACTAGCAACGCTATAAGAGGGGCTGAGCAAAAGCGGTAACATAGCCAAACAACGGTTTGCTAGGAAGGGTGACAAAGGTTAGAGGTTCATGGCAATATGGGAGGCATGAAATAGCAAGTGGTAGGTAGCGCTGCATAGCAAATAGAGCGAACAACTAGCAAGCAAAGATAGAAGTGATTTCGAGGGTATGGTCATCTTGCCTGAGATCCCGCAAGGAAGAAGAACGAGTCCATGAAGAAGACAAGCGGACGTAGACGAACGAATCCTCACAACTCCGGAACAAAACCGAAGCTAACAAGAGAAGCAACCCGGAAAGAAACAAACAACATAATAAACAACCACCACATACACATGGCATGATGCACAATCAAGTATGATGCATGTCCGGTTTAATGAGCATGGCATGGCAAAGTGCAACAAACAACACTACAAATTAAGTGGAGCTCAATATGCAACGAGTTGCATATTGACGAAACACCACATTTAATTATTTAGTTCTCTCTCGTTTATGGACCCAACAATATTAAATGTTGATTACCATGGCAAGAGGTGAAGCATAATAAACTATCTATTTAAGCAAGTTAAATGAGGCCGGAAATAATAAACAACAATTCCGGAAAATCCCCATATGTCATTTAGCAATTTTAATGCAAACATCAATTTTAGACATTTTAAATGTTGTTATCATGATGTGGATGACATATGCGAGGTATATGCAATTTTTTGAAAGTGTTGGTATAAAATGATACGAGGCATTTGTTACCGTGGTGGAAGAAAGGGGGTGCCACGGCAACGAATCCGAAAATGATGCCACGGCTACATAACGGTGATCCGACAACTCAACGAGATGTCGGTGCAAAGAAACTGTGGATGAACGGAACATGCAAACGATGGTGGGGTGATCCCGGTTACCGGGTTCCCACATGACGGTGGCAAGGAATCGAGGAACGTGCAAGGACCAATTCGGACATGGTGCAAACATACGGTGCATCTCATACAACACGCATGCATTCGTCCACGGGTCATCGCCTCGGGGTTATACCTTCGAAGCGTGCATTATCGAAGCGGATCGAGTTTGCAGTGGAAGTAGGCATTCTCGCGATGTAGTGGAAGTAGTGGTTCACGTTTCGTAGTCGTACGCACTCCGTAAATGTTCAGGGTCACGGCGAGGAACTTGATGTCCACCGGGTCTTCGCGGGTCGACGGTAGTGGTACATGTTTCATAGAGGAACTTGGCGTATCCATGGTACTTGACGGGTCCGAGGTCTCCGGCCATAGTGGTACTAGCTGTTACATGTAGCAGAACTTGAGGTGCTCCTGGCGTCGGACTTGCGGCGTTTGATAGAACCATGGCGAGGAGGTCCACGCGAGGCCGGCAGGGACATGAAGCGGGGCTCCCGGCGGGAGAGACTTGAGGCGCAGTGGTGGCGTGCTCGAGCAAAACCGACGGGGACAGGGCACCGGAGGAGGAACATCGACGGCTTGGCGACGCGAAGCAGAGGGCCGCGGGTGCTGGGATTTGGCGATGCGAAGACCACGGCAGCGGCGGCTACTGGCGCGGTGATGAGGAACGGAAGGCGGCAGCGACGAGAGGAGGCAGGCGCAGCGACAGGGAGGTAGTGGAGGCGCTGGTCGCGGAGGTCGATGGAGAGGGGCTTGGCGCGGCGGGGACGAACTCGCTCCGGCGAGGGTGCAGAGGTCCAAGGCACGGCTTTCGTCGACGTGGACGAGGCGAGGAGGAGCTGCTGCCGTTTGTCCCGGCGCTCGACAGGATGACGCAGGTGGGAATTGGCGGCGGGGCCTCGGTAGCAGGGAGGCGCGGCCAAGGCAGGGCCCGACGGATCTGGACGGGGGCGGCGCTTGATGGCGGAAGGCGACGCGAGGCATAGGAGGAGTGGCAGCGGGGTCGCGAGGGGACGAGGCTGCTGCGGGCGGCCGGTGCTCGAGGAACTCCTCTCCTCGGGCGCTCGGCGACAGGGGTCTCGCTCCTCTCCTCTCTCTGGGTGGCGGTGCAAGGGAGAGGACGAGAGGAAGAGGGTGAGGGGATCGGGAGGATGAGACAGGGGAGGCTGGCGGCGCTGCAGGGGAGATGAGGGAGAGATCGAGAGGAGGAAGTGGCGGCGCAAGGGAGGAGAGCAGGGTGCGGGCTAGGGTTAGAGCTGGTGGCTACAGGATGGGCCGGCCTGGGAGGCTGGCTGGGCTCTCTCCCCTTCTTCCTTCTTTTCTCCCAGAACAGAAAAATATGAAAGAAGAAAAGGGGAAGAAAGGAAGTGTTAGGGATAGAATTTGCGCGGGAGGTTAATTTTTCCGGACTCGTAAAAATGAGCTTGAACCAGAAAAAAAATAGAAGTGGCCTGAACGAATTTTAAATTCAAACTCTTTGAATTTAATTCAAATGGTTTGAACTAGAACAAGGTTTTAGAAGTGTCCAAAAATGTTGAACATTTAGGAAGGGCCTCGATAAGAGGGAAAAGAATTGTTGGCAAAGCTTGGAGGTGAAACTTGAGGTGGAAATAGACATGGGAATTATTTTGCAAGTGTGTTCCGGTTAATTCCAAACTAATGGAATATTTATAATAGCTCCATAAATATTAGGAGGATATGTTATAAAGAGAAATCACCATGTGAATTCCCTCGATTTAAATGGATCGAAGATCCATGCAATTTATTTAGTTGGGTTTTTATGCAAAGATTAATGACATGATGGCATGATGACATGATGCAATGCAAAAATAAAAGAGCAAGCACCGAAAGAAACACGCGGTGATCACGAAAATAAGGAAGTCTTCTGAAGCGACGGTCTCGGGGCGTTACATATGTCTTGAGGGAGATCGGTCGACATCCATACATAACTGAAGGACGGGAAATATGATGGGACAGACAGAGAGAGGAGAGAGAGAGGGAGGGAGAGGGGTAGAGTGTTGGATGGGTGATGGAGTTGCTTCTCGAAGATGGTGGGAGAGGCCTACTAGACAAACTGAGGGTGGAACTGCAATGTTATCAATAAGAGTGGGGATGTGTTTCTGTGTGTGCCTATGCATGATAGATCTGTCGGGACGCATCCATGGATGATGAAGGGGAACCATGTGTTTGGTAAGCAAACCTAACTAGATGATAGATCAATTATTGTTTGTCGGAGGAAGGGAGAGAGACAACTAATGAGGTAGATCGATTGACGTGTGGGTAAAAACGAGTTATAAGGACCTAGCTAGCTATATGTATAGCGAGAGATCGGTCGGTGTACGTCCATTTGTTAGAGGCAAATAAGGCCCAGCGAGACGGATAGACAGAGAGAATGGAGCTAGGAGGTGGTGCGAGAGGCCCAACTACTAGCTAGATAGGGGGAGGAGTGTGCGGTTGTGAGATCGATGAAAAGAGGGGCGAGAGTTTACACGTGTGTCTGACCATATGAGAGACTCGAGGCAAGGACACATAAAGGAGGAGATTGAAGGTGTGTGTGTATGTTGTAGGCAGGCATCGCTGGAGAGGTTTATCGATCGGTGTGTGTTGGAAAGGAGTTGTGGAGACTTTGGGAGAACGACCTAAAGAAAAAAATGAATGTGCCCGGTGGATAGAATGCCGAGGGAGGGGGAGGGCGAGGAGGGCGTGTGCATGCACGAGAGAAAGTTAGTGGTAGCTACAAAGGTTAGAGGATTGTGTGGGTGTAAGAGACTACCAAAGATCATAATTTGATATGAAAGCGGATTCATATATTTGAATAGGAGATCATAGTGTTTTAAACATTGCATGCATGAATATAGCGGTGATACACGTGTTGTACACATGTTATACCATAATGTGATAATGCATGGCGTTTGCAACTCACAGCTAAATGCCGAACAATCTAAACCATACTATACATCAAACAATCTCACATTTTATTTGAATTTGTGATAATGTGTGGCGTTTGCAGCTTACAACTAAATATCGAACAATCTAAACAATACTATATATCGAACATTCTCACATTTTATTTGAATTTGTGGTAATGTGTGGTGTTTGCAACTCACATCTAAATACTTGTAGGCGTAGGGGGCGGGGCACCATACATAATGTGATAAACACATTATACATATGAGACATGGTTTAGATTATGAAGATCTAGCTAGAGCTAGAAATGTAATGTGATTTGAAATCAAAATAAAGTGGATTCAAAAAATCTAGTTCGAGTTCATATAGTACACATAGTTCATATGTAACTCGAGACTAATCATGTGGTGTGCTGTGAAGATAATACACAAACGATGGTTTAACTTGACAATAATGATGATTGTAGATCTTATTAAAATAGAGAAACGAATTCAAATGCTTTGACTTCACAACAATCATTACTGTAGATCTTATTCAAATAGAGAAACGAATTCAAATTTAGTTCATATTGAAGCGGTAGTATATACATTTGGAATGCACTAAAACGTTCATTTGAGTAGTAGGTTTCATGCATTATACACGTAGCGAAATATTTTAATTGAACATAACATGAATTCCAAGTTTTGAATGACATTTGTAGTGCGCATTGATTTGGTACAGTACACGTTAGGCTTGTCCGGAAATTTCAACCCGCGCCTTGTTAGCCCGAAATATTTAAGATATATCTTTGTCTCGTTGTGCTCCGAACACTCCCTCCATCTCAACCCGCGCCTTGCTATTCCGAAATTACAACGCGTGCGAAAACTCCCACCTCCTGTGAAATCCCGACACGCGAAATGCCCGTGGTACCCCTGAACCGAAAGAACCGCCTCAAATCGGTGGGGGTACTTTCATAGCTTACCCCGCATTTCGGACAAGCGCATCTCTAAGCCATGGTTCCCCACTGCCATCCCATCCGCCCACCCATTCATACACCGAGGCCGCGAAAACCCGCGACGAAACCCCGCACCCTGCTCCGTCTGCCACCCAGCCGGAGCCTCTTCCCCGACGACGTCGTCCACAGCAACACGTCGACGTCCCTCATCCACCGTACCGGATGAGGATCCGTCGTCGATCTCATCGTCCCGCCGGTTCAGCCACCCCGTCCTCCACCTCCAAGGAGCTGCCCTGATGTTCCCCTCGTCTTTCGTGCCACCTCCATTCCCACACCGTTGTCTTCACCTGCACCACCGGAAGAGCATCATCATCACCGTTTCCTCGGATGAAGCTGCGGCCTAATCGGCGCCACCAAAGAGGTTGTACACTAATCGCCGCATTTTCTTCTTGATTCGATCTCACGGTGCTGCCGGCGCTTGGTCCTGAGCCGACACGGCGCGGCTCCATCCACGGCGGCGTCGCCGGCCACTTCCTCCACGGTGTCGCTCCCTCGGCGGCGACGTCCACATCAGTAGGAGCTGCTGCTGCTTTAGCTCTCGCTCGCGCTGCTGCTCTGCTCTTGCTCTCGGTCCCCTGCCTGGTCTGCCCTTGCTATTGCTCTTGCTCGCGCTGCTGCTCTCGCTCTTGCTCTTGCTTGCGATGCTGCTCCGATTTAGCTACACTTCAGTCGACTGAATCGACTTTTGGGGCAGTCGATTTTCAGGGGGTGGGGGGGCTCGCCGGGGTGAAGGAAGAACCAGCCGCAGCAGGGAGGGGGGCTCGCCGGAGAGGTACCCCACTATCTATCTTAGGGTTCAGGATGGGGGCGGTGGTCGCCGGCGGTGGCGGGGCGTTGGCGGGGCGGTGGCGTGGGGATCGCCGGAGAAAAAGCTCGGCACGGGGGGGGCCTAGAGGGATGGCCGAGGCGGCGGCGGACCAGCGGTGGGGAGTGTTTTCTGGGCGGGCGGGGCGGCGCACCGCCGGCCGCGGGCGGCGGGGGGCTGCTGTTTGGCCGGTGGTGGCTGGCGGCTCCGGGAGTGGAGGTTGAAGATGAACCGCTGGCCCTTGATTTTGTATCCAACGGCTGCAAAATCGACTAACCAGAGATGAAAAAGTCAGTCGACCGACGTGTAGCCTCACCTTGCTAGTGCGTTCAGTTTCGACAGCAAAATTCAGTTTCGACAGCAAAATTCAGTTTCGATAGATAAGTTCAGTTTCGACAGTTAAGTTCAGTTTCAACAGTTAGGTTCAGTTTCACAGTTAAGTTCAGAGATGAGCGGCTGATGTATTTTACATCTAGCACTTTTTGGTTGTGTATTTTACGTCATGTATTGGATATGCTATTAGAATTCCACTCAGGTTAACGTTGTTCGTTGTCTCTCTTGTCCTGCTTCAGCCTCGGCGTCGTACAACTCACCGGAGCTGCTCCAACGACGAAACCCTCCATCACAGCGGAGCAGTACCTCGGGCTCCATCTCCAGATGCCTAAGATCTTCTTCCCCTCCTCCGACAGCAAAGTCAGCCGGAGCATCCTCACCGGCCAACCCAATCACGCTGAGATCGACATGGCTTCGCCAAAGAGGTTGTACACTTGTTGCATCTCTTTTTTACTCTACATGTTATATATATTGTCCACTGAGCACACAGATTTGTTCCTTTAGTGTCTCCTTGAAAGAAAAAACGTAGGAATTTTAATTTTCACTTGTCCTCCTTTTCAAATTCCTATTCATGAAGCACAAGACTAAGAGATAGCAGCATAATAGCATTATAACCGTACATTTTCTTGTGGTTTGACTTAACCTCACCATGCTTCTTTGCATCCTGTATCTTCCAATTGTTGTGAATCAAACACCCAGATTGGCAGAAATCCTGTGTTTTTAAATTCTCTGTTTTGCACGTGCATTCCTATCCTATTCATGTCTATTTCCTATCCCTGCATTGTTGGAATCCTCCAATTCAAACGAGCCCTTACAGAATTACTTCTCTTACAGATAGTTGTCAAAGAAAACCTTGCGTGGTTTGTCCTGCTCCTGCTGCGCCGTCGTCCACCCCAGCTCAGCTGCTCCAACGACACAAGGGTCCAGCACAGCAGGGATCCGGCCTCCAGACTGTCTTTCGCCGCCTCAGATCTTCTTCCCCACCGCTGGCAGCCATGAAAACTGCATTACCATCATCAACCGAGCAGATGACCTCGAGGACTACACGGGTCCGCAAGAGAGGTCGCACTCTTTCGTGTCTGCTTACGTTATGCATCGCTTAATATTACATGCTACTTTATCGTCCTATTCACCGATTAGACTCTGAGTCAGCTCCAAACTAATGGTCAAACTTGAGTTTTTAAATGGTTGTGGGGTACATATCGGGGCCGCTATCAATAGTGTCTATCTACTATCTGGTTAATCTCCGGTGTCTACTATGAGTTTCATGTTGGGTGGGAAACAAACAGTAAAGAAGCCATTATCTGTATATTTTAACTGAAGCCATTATCTGCCTGCTATTATTGGTTTTGGGTCTATCCACAGGTTGCTACCATCACTCTGGATTTCGGCATGCACTCCTTACATAATCTCACTATGTTTTATTCCTATGCATGACAGTTATTGTAAACAATGGAACTGAACATGTAGAGCAAAAGAGACGAGCCTTGCGTGGCAATAAAATTTCATGCAGACGTTGCTCCATGGTAGGCGCAAAGGCAGCCCCCCCTCCACGCATTTCGGATTGTAATCGAGAGGAAGATATATGTTCTGAGGGGGATTAGAAGGAGAAGACAACTCCTATTTACCACCTGAGGTCTTCGCTCTAACTTGGCATGCTGATGTTGGTTATATCATGCATATGGTGTCTTGCATTGCTTACTTTATCCATCAAATATGTCATCTGCTTAGTTTAGACATCCTTTGCGCGAATGCCATCTGTTTAGTTTATTCATCGTTTATGTGAATTATGCAACGCCATCTTGTTTAGCCATGCATCATATATGTGAATTTTGCAATGCCATCCTGCTTAGCCAGTCATCTTATATGTAAATTATATCAGGCCATAATTTTTTCGTTACATATTACATTTGTCAACAATGTTAGTACATTCAACTGCTCTTCGTGTGCATCAGCCATTTGACACGGTGATGGCAAATTCTGGAGTGAAAACAAGGTCTTCAGAGTAGACTATGCTATCTGACGAAGCGCATATCTCGCTGGTTACGGATAGCTCCTCAGAGGAGGATTCAGAGACAGATGACCAGTCCTATCCCCCCCCCCCCGAGGTGTATGCTCTAACTTGGCAGGGTTATGTTGCTCATATCGTGCGTATGGTGTCTCGCATTGCTATGTCATTTGATTAGTTTAGACATGCTTTGTGTGAATGCCACCTGTTCAGTGTCTAATTACCATATATGTGAATTATGCATTGCCATCTTGTTGCAAGACATTATATATGTGAATTATACAATGCTATCTTGTTGCAAAGGCATTATATATGTGAATTATGCAATGCCATGCTGTTTAGCCAATCATCATGTATGTGAATTATATCATGCTATCATTTTTTTGTATTACGTGTTCCATTTGTCGAAAACGTTTGTATATTCAACTACTCTTCCTATGCATCAGCCATTTGAAGCGGTGATGGAAGTATCTGGAGTGAAAACAAGGTATTCAGAGCAGACAATGCTACCTGCTGAAGCAGACATCTTGCTGGTTACAAAGAGCTCCTCAGAGGAGGATTCAGAGACTGATGACCAGTCCTATTTCCCCCCTGAGGTCTATGCTCAAACTTGGCAGGGTTATATTACCCATGTCATGCATGTTGTCTTGCATTGCTTAGTTTTTACATCATATATGGATTGCCATCTGCTTACTTGCTTACTATATAAATCATATATTTGAATTATATCATGCCATCATGTTTACATGGTACATACACATCATCTATCTGAATTATGGCATGGCAACCCATTTAATAAAGACATCCTATAGTTATATCATCTCATCCAGTTTAGTGTTTACAGTCATCATATTTTGAATTATGGCATTCTATCCGTGAATGTATGTGAATTACGGCATGCCAACCTATTTAATAAACACATTATATAGTTATGTCATGTCATCTTGTTTACATAGTCTCATATTTTGAACTATGTCTTTCCATCTTTTTTAGTTAGCCATCATAATGTGAAATTGTGTCATGCTATCATGTTTAGTTAGCCATCATATATGTGAAATTGTGTCATGCTATCCTGTTTGGTTAGACAACATAAATATGAATTATTTCATGCCCTCTTTTATTCCCCACTATCCATTGCACCTGTGTATCATACAATGTCTATACTTTCAATTACTTTTCTTGTTTATCAACCATTTGAATTGGAGAGCGTGATGGCAGTATCTAAGGGAGTAACAACATGGTCTTCAGAAAAGATAGTGCTACCAGTTGATGTAGATAGAACCACGGTTGTACTTGCCCAAGGACCAGATCCACCACACATAACCCAGACTCTCGCAGATTGTACCCCTACCCAGTTGGACAGAGAACCAGCTACACCCCTTCTAACCCCAACCCCGGCGGATAGTAACCCAGTTCCAGTTGACACAGCACCGTCTCCACCACAAAGCACCCAAACACGAGCAGTTAGTAAGGGAACTGCAGTGCCCAAAGCACGTGGACCACCACTCCGAATCCCAACTCAACGCTTACAGGAGAAGAGGATTTGTTCTCAGGTCAGGTTCTGTAGCTATGGTTCATACTCCTTTGCTCTTGCATTACTGTATTTACTCATACCAACTATTTTCAAATTTGAAGGATGGAATTGAAACTCCAATGGCGCAACAGGTATGTTTTAAACCTGTTTCTTTAACTGGTTTGCTGTTGTAACCTGCTCTATGTTGATTTCAGTTTCAATTGAATAAACAGTTATGTTCTCATGTCATGCACATTACAAGTGTTGGTATTGCTCTATAGTTACCCACACTTACATTCTGTCTATTCTGCTTTGTCTTGAACAAATATTATTTGAACTGTGTCTCTATCTTGATTTGGCAACAAAAACTAGAATGATATAGACCATAAAGTGACCATGGTACATAGATATATGTTTGTTTCATGCTGTTATCCTGTCCACTTTAATACTAAACTCATTTACCAAAATGAGTTTCATATACAACATGGTAAACATGTGATGTGTCTGCTTGTTTCTCTTTTAGAATGCGGACAAAATATTGGAGAACAGTACCGCGTTATCCAATGGTAAAGGAAGTAATGCAGATAAGGTTCAAGATAGTGAGACATCCCTGTTGGTCTCCAAGAAAGCTGATAAGAACTATCTTGACGACAGTGAGGGAACCCAAAAGTCCTATCTTGATGTAGTGTTCGAGTTACTGGCCACTACTGCTGGCACAAGCTCTTCGAACTCGCTGCCTGAATCAGTTCGTCTTCTTGAGTCTCAACTTCAAGTTGAAAGACATCGATCAGATGTGCTGCGACAGGAAGCTGAAGGACTGAGGAAGTCCCTGCAGAATTCAGATGCATATTTTCTGGTGCAACAGCAAGCGCTGGAGGATTTAAGCGCCAAACAAGAGAAAGTTAATAAGCTTGCTAAGCATCTTGCCAGCATTATAGGTACCCAGGATATTGTTTCTTGAGATCTTCTGAAGTGATTTCAGTTCTGGATTTGTTTTGCTGCGGCGTTTATTTGCGCTGGTCGCCAACTTTGACAACCAGTGTATATGATATGCTGCTTTGTTCCCTATATTTGCACTGGTGGCGAACTTTGATGCCCAGTGGATGTAATATGTGTAATAGCCGTGATAGCCTAGTGTTAGTTGCTTGCTTATTTATTTCCTTGTTGTCTTGTTTATTTGTTTGCTTGTAGTCATTGCAGTTCTTTTTCCGCGGTTAGCTAGTGGCTGCAATAACCTATTTTTTTAAACTAGGCCACAATAACCATGGGCTAATATTTACTGTAGTGACACTGGGCCTCCTACTGGCCATAGAAACAGTGGGCCTTCTACGGGCCGTAGAAAAAATGGGCCTTGGGTTAGCGGAAAATGGGCCGACTGTAACGACGGGCTGAATTTGGCCCACAAGCAGAAAATGACAGTAACAGGCCGTAAGTAACTGAATGCTGCAAATGAGCCCAAGAATAAATGGGCCCTCAGAAGGCCGAAAGTTAACTTGGGCTGGAAACGGCCCAACGGAATAACGGGCCGTTATTGGGTATAAAGTGATACATTGTTCATTACGGGCCAGTTTCACCACGGGTGGTTAATGGGTGTAAAGTAATACACTGTTCATTACGGGCCAGTTTCAGCACGGACCGCTAATGGGCCAAGAGTTACAAAGGGCCTCATATGGGCCGAAAGACGTCATGGGCTATACATGGGCCAGAAGTGAAAACAGACTGGAATCATATTGGATGGCCCAGATGACGCTACTGGGCCTAATTCGGATAGGGCGTAACGGGCCTTGGGTTAGCGGGCTGTAAATGGGCTATATGTGAACAGGCCATTAACAGGCTTTCCATGGGCCGGCCCGCCATCTTTTGACCAAGTCAAACGGGCCGGCCTTTTCACAGGAATGGGCCACTATTGGGCCGTGCCACGTGTCGACGTATCATAGGCGCCTTCTGTCCAGTGAGTGGATGACATCTGTCCCAACGATGAGCCGACACGTGTTTCCTCTAGCCAATGATGATTTTACACGTGGAAAATCACCATTGGTTGGGGCTGTTAACGGGTTATCGGATCCAAAACCCGACCCGATAGCTTAACGGCGTTCCGTTACAGTGGATGCCACGTGTCGGTCACCCTTGACGAAAGCACTTCTGTGACGCGTGATTTATCGCCATGGAAGTGGACACTTCCGTGATGATAATTTTGGTAATGTCATGGAACACTTCTACGACACCACAGGTATGACTATCTTGATTCTGTCATAAATTTGTCATGGATGTACATGCATGACAAAAAACGCGACCTACTGTGACAAACACGTATCATCACGGAAATGTTTTTTTGTAGTGATAAAGTGTAAACAAATAGTTTGATTGACATCTTTTGACCCATTTTAATAACAATCTTTATCCGTTTCCTCACTTGATGATGGTTCATGAATATCTCATTGCCCCATACGCAGAAAGGGCCGAAGTGTGGATCTTTGGCAATGACATATGTACCTAAAAGCACCAAGTTAATATTAGAAGCTAAACAACAATTGCAAAATGATGTAGTACAACACTCCCTCCATCCCATTATATAAGATTTTATTACATGCATATCTAGACATCATCAGAACATTAAGGTAACACTCTTCCTTATTGCTATGTAGCCTGGGATTGCATATTTAGTCATTCAGTACAATGCATGTTGCTATGTAGCCTCAGATATATTAAATATGGCCTTAGTCAACCTACTGATAAATGGGTTACAGATATATTCAGTAAAATGTCCGATTCGACGATTAATCCCTTATCAGCCCCAGGCTATATGGTACCAGCTACCGATATCCTCAACAGTGAGTACATATAAGCAATGCAATGAAACTAACCTCGATGGAAAACAACACTGTTCTCAATATTGTCCTGTATGAGTACATATAAAGGCATGTTAAGCACAACAGGCTAGACATCAACCAAATATATCCATGGTAGACAACATAATCTACAAATGATAGCTTCAGTGTGCAGGTTTAAGCACGCTAGTTAAGAAAAACAAGAAGTGGAAAGGTGTGTTAACTGCATCAGGCATAACATTTAAAAACAAGCAAATAGTCATTCAAACTGGTATTGTGCAGGTCTAAAGTACACTAGTTATTGTTAAAAAAATGAAAAGGCATGTTAACTGCAACATCCTTAACAGCAACCAAATATTGTAATTCATAGTGGTATTGTTGAAACTGTTATTGATGAAATTGAACTGCACGGCAAATAGTTGCACATATAGAGCATCACATTGTGAAGAACTGAAATAAAGAAGGCATAAGGCCATCTCTAGTCGATCCTTTAAAAGTTAACGGACTAAAACCCTTAATGGATATATATATACTCCAGCAATTTTTGGCCGTTTCTACTTCAATTTGATCAAGTTCAAATCAGGTTCAACCGAAAGTAGCATGCATTCAAACATAAACATAGATAGTTTTGCATAACCGAACATAAGACATAAACTTAAACTAAGCTAAACTACTTTCGGTCGAAGTGGAGGTCGAGCCAATCCTTCCTCGTCAGGTATGGTGTGCCGCGAGTCGGGTCCGGGCCGGTGCCATCGTCTGGGTTGTTGGGGAAGACACTCCTCCACTCGTCGATGTCGATCTCCTCGTCCTCGCCGCCCACCTCGATGCCCTCCGTGCCGCCGTCCTTGCCGCCTTCGACCTCGTCATCGGAGGAGAGCATGATAACCTCGCGGCCCTCCGCACCGACAAAGATAACCCACTCCACCTCCATGAGCTCTGGGTGCTACCGGCGGAGCTCTTGCATGTAGGCCTTGGCAGCGGCCTCGGCCTCGAGGTGCTCCCATGCCTCACGGTCCTCCCGCGCCTTAGTCGAGCTCACCACCCCTGGCTCTAGCGGAACAAGGTCGACCGGACATGTGCCGAAGGGGAAATTGAGCCTAGCCGCCGCGCCGTGGTAGCGGACCTGCCAGCGGTCGTACTCCATGGCCACGAGCTCCGCCGTGTGGAAGCTATCGAGCCACCGGCGGGTGTCGGTCTCTCAATTCGTAATCTCGTCGACCCACGTCCCCCACCGCTGCTGCCGGACCCCGAGGTAGGACCTCGTCGACGGCCAGGCTCGAGGGAGGACGTGGAAGTCCTCGAACCGGCGTAGGGGCGCGGCGGGCGGATCGAGCGACCGGCGATGGCGGATCGATAAAGAGCTCGCTGAGGACCACGTGATACGTCTCCAACGTATCTATAATTTCTGATTGTTCCATGCTGTTATATTATCAATCTTGGATGTTTATAATCATTTTATATCATTTTTTGGTACTAACCTATTGACATAGTGCCAAGTGTCAGTTGCTGTTTTCTGCATGTTTTTTACATCGCAGGAAATCATATCAGATGGAGTCCAAACGCAACGAAACTCCATGGAGAATTTTTATGGACCAGAAGGAACGTAATAGGCCTTGGCTGCGCCTGGGGTGCCTTGAGGGGGGCACAACCCACCAGGGCGCGCCAGGAGGCCCAGGTGCGCCTTGGTGGGTTGTGCCCACCTCGGGTGCCCCCCGTACCGCCTCTTTGCTCTATAAATACCCCAATATTCCAGAAACCCTAGGGGAGTTGATGAAATATTCATCCAGCCGCCGTAGAGCCCAGAACCACCAGATCCAATCTAGACACCATCTCGGATGGGGTTCACCACCTCCATTGGTGCCTCTCCGATGATGCATGAGTAGTTCTTTGTAGACCTTTGGGTCCGTAGTTAGTAGCTAGATGGCTTCATCTCTCTCTCTCTCTGAATTCACAATAATTATCTCTTGGAGATCAATATGATGTAACTCTTTTGCGGTGTGTTTGTTGGGATCGATGAACTTTGAGTTTACGATCAGATCTATCTTTTTATATCAATGAAAGTTATTTGAGTTTCTTTGATCTCTTATAGCCTCGTATTTCTTCTCCGATATTTGGGTTTTGTTTGGCCAACTTGATATATTTATCTTGCAATGGGAAGAGGTGCTTTGTAGTGGGTTTGATCTTACGGTGCTTGATCCCAGTGACTGAAAGAGAAACGACACGTATGTATCGTTGCTACTAAGGATAAAACGATGGGGTCTATCTCTACATAGATAGATCTTGTCTACATCACGTTATCTTTCTTATTGCATGACTCCGTTTTTCCATGAACTTAATACACTAGATGCATCTGGATAGCGGTCGATGTGTGGAGTAATAGTAGTAAATGCAGGCAGGAGTCTGTCTACGAATCTTGGACGTGATGCCTATATAATGATCATTGCCTAGATATCGTCATGATTATTTGAAGTTTTGTCAATTGCCCAACAGTAATTTGTTCACCCACGGTTTGCTATTTTTCTCGAGAGAATCCACTAGTGAAACCTACGGCCCCCGGATCTTCTTTCTCATATATTTGCCTTTGCGATTTACTTTTTCCTTGCATTTATTTTCAGATCTATTAAACCAAAAATACAAAAATACCTTGCTGCAATTTATTCTTATTTATTTTATTTGGCGTTCGATCTATCAATCTACTAGTAATTTACCTCACGTCCATTTGCCTATCTTGAGGCGCCATACACCGGAAGGGATTGACAACCCCTTTAACACGTCGGGTTGCGAGGATTTGTTATCTGTGTGTAGAGGCTGTTTATGTTGTGTTGATTGGTTCTCCTACTTGTTCGATAACCTTGGTTTCATATCTGAGGGAAATACCTACCGTCGTTGTGCTGCATCATCTCTTCCTCTTTGTGGAAATACTAACGTAGCTTCAAGCGACATCAAAAGGAATTTCTGGCGCCGTTGTTGGGGAGGATCTTCAACATATACCAGGTTCCTAATCACAAATCTCATCTCCTCGCAATTTACATTATTTGCCATACGCCTCTCTTTTTCTCTCCCCCACTTCACAAAAATTTGTTGTTTTATTCGCCTCTCTTTCCGTTCGCCTTTTTCTTGCCGGATCTGTCTCTGAGTGCAATCTTGTTGTGTGGTCATCATGACTCAAGAGAACACCAAGTTATGTGATTTCTCAAATACCAACAACAATGATTTTATCGGCACTCCGATTGCTCCTCCCGCCACTAGTGCAGAGTCTTGTGATATTAATACTGCTTTGCTGAATCTTGTTATGAAAGATCAATTTTCTGGTACTCCTAATGAGGATGCCGCGTCCCATCTTAATACGTTCGTGGAATTATGCGATATGCAAAAGAAAAAAGATGTGCACAATGATGTCGTGAAGATGAAATTATTTCCGTTTTCTTTGCGTGATTCTGCAAAAATTTGGTTCTCTTCTTTGACTCGCAATAGTATCGATTCTTGGAATAAGTGCAAAGATGCTTTTATCACTAAGTATTTTCCTCCCAAAAAATTATTTCCCTTCGAACCCAGATCATGAATTTCAAGCAACTTGAACATGAGCATGTTGCACAATCTTGAGGAAGGATGAAAATGATGCTAAGGAATTGCCCAACTCGTGGGTTAAATCTTTGGATGATCATACAAAACTTTTATGCGGGGTTGAATTTTGTTTCTCGTAATCTTTTAGATTCCGCCGTGGGTGGAACTTTTATGGAAATTACTTTGGGTGAAGCCACCAAATTTCTTGATAATATCATGGCAAATTATTCACAATGGCATACCGAAACAGCTCCTACTAGTAAAAAAGTTAATTCAGTTGAAGAAATTTCTTCTTTGAGTGAAAAAGTTGATGCTCTTATGAAATTGGTTGCTAGTAAAAGTGCTCCTATTGATTTCAATGATATGCCTTTGTCTACTTTGATTGAGCAAAATAGTGATGCCATAGATGTGAATTTTATCTCTCGAAATAATTTCAACAACAATGCTTATAGAGGTAATTTTAATCCTAGGACTTTACCTAGTAATTCCTCTAATAATTATGGTAATTCCTATGGAAATCCATCTTATAATAATAATAGAAACACGTCCGATCTTGAGAACAATATTAAAGAATTTATCAACACGCAAAAAGTTTTTCAACACTTACATAGAAGAAAACTTGAGTAAGATTGATGATTTGTCCAGAAGTGTTGATAGAATTGCTCATGATGTGGAAAATCTCAAGATGAAAGTTTGTGTGCCTGAAGTAGATGAATCAATTAAAGCTCTTTATGTTTCTATGGATGAAAGTAAGAAAAGAACCACCATGCTTAGAGCTAAAAGATAATTTTTAGAAAAAGCGTTTTCTAGTGATTTATTTCGCAAAAGTGATGAAGATCTTAAAATGATTGGTGTTTCTTCTATTGATTCCTTGTTTAGTAAAATTAAGATTGATTAAAAAGGGACTGGAGAAGAGTCAACTTTAGGTAGAAGGTGTCCCGATATTTCGGAGGGTGAAAATCTTATTGAGAAAATTGATGAAAGTGGGTTTGAAGAGGTCAAAACTTTAACTAGTGATGTGCCCACTATTTTGGTTACAAAGACTTAAATTCACCCCATGCTTATGAACAAAATAAGTCTTTTACTAAACATATTGTTGATGCTATGATGAAAGCTTTTGAAGAAAAATTGGAATTAGAAGTATCAATTCCTAGAAAACTGCATGATGAATGGGAACCTACTATCAAAGTCAAGATTAAAAATTATGAGTGTTTTGCTTTGTGTGACTTGGGTGCTAGTGTTTCTACAATTCCGGAATCTTTATGTGATGTGCTTGGTCTTACCGATCTTGAAGAATGTTCTTTAAATTTGCACTTGGCGGATTCTACTATTAAAAAGCCTATGGGAAGAATTAATTATGTTCTTATTTTGGCAAATAGGAATTATGCGCCGATAGATTTTATTGTTCTTGATTTGATTGCAATCCGTCTTGTCCAATTATTCTTGGTAGACTATTTTTACGCACTATCGGTGCCGTGATTGATATGAAAGAAGGCAATATTAAGTTCCAATTTCCTTTGAGAAAGGGTATGGAACACTTTCCTAGAACAATAATTAGGCCACCTTATGAATAAATCATGAGGGCATCTTATGGATCTCGAACCAAAGATGACAAAACTTAGATCCTTGCTTTATGCCTAGCTAAGGGCGTAAAACTATAGCGCTTGTTGGGAGGCAACCCAATGAATAAATTTTATTTTTGCTTTTTGCTTTCTGTTCTTGAGTGTTAGAATAATTATGCTACTGTTATGATTGTGTTTTTTTATGTCTTAATTTAGTGTTTGTGCCAAGTAAAGCCTTTACGATCTTCTTGGGTGATAGTTGTTTGAAATTGCTGAAAAATAGAAACTTATGCACTCACGAAAATAATTTTCATAAATCACAGAAAAAAGCTTTTGCACTGATTCTTTTTGCAGAAGATTAATATGCAAATTACCCTAGTCGTCCTAATTTGGTAGAATGTTTGGAGTTCCAGAAGTTTTCGAAATAGACAGATTTCTACAAACGGTTCTGTTTTGACAGATTCTGTTTTCTTTGCGTTGTGTGCTTATTTTTTTGGCTCTATGGTTTTCTTTAATGAGTTTTTGCCATAGAAAAGTTGTAATACAGTAGATATAATGCAAAAACAAAATATGAATTGGTTTGGTACAGTACTTATAGTAGAGGTTTGCTTTCTTATACTAACGGATCTCGCGAAGGTTTTGTTGAGTTTTGTGTGATTGAAGTTTTCCAGTTTTGGGTTATCTTACGATGGATGAAGGAACAAAGGATAGAAGAGCCTAGGCTTGGGGATGCCCCGGCATCCCAAGCTATTATCCAAAAATGAGCAACCAACTAAGCTTGGGGATACCCCGAGTGGCATCCCCTCTTTCTTCTAACGACCATCGGTATTTTACTCGAAGCTATATTTTTATTCGTCATATGATATGTGTTTTGCTTGGAGCGTCTTGTATGATATGAGTCTTTGGTTTTTTATTTTGTGTTTTAAGTCTCGATCCCTTGCTGGACACACCTATTTGGGAGAGCCAAAATTATGTCATGACTTGTTAGAATTTCTCTCTATGCTTCACTTGAATTTTTATGAGCAATGGACTTGCTCTAGTGCTTCACTTATATCTTTTTTAGCATGGTGTGCTTAGTATTTTTGAAGAAATGCTCTCTTGGTTCACTTAGATTTATTTGAGAATTAGTAAAAATTTCAAGAAATTCTCTCTTGCTTCACTTAAATTATTTTGAGGGAAAGAACAAATTTATGCTCATGATCTTCACTTATATTTGTTTGAGCTTATGAAAAGCAACACATGAAAATTAGTCCCAAAGTGATAGATATCCAAGAAGGATATAATAAAAAATTCATGAAGATCATTGGACAAAATAAACTTGATTCTCAGTAATAGTTTTGAGATATGATGACGTGATATGTGAGTTGTGTTGATGAGTAATTATGCTTTAGTAAGAATAATGGTGTTAAGGTTTGTGATTCCCTATGCAAGTACGAAAGTCAATAGTTATGCAATGAAATTATATCCTACTTGTGGAGCATTATTCGGTGTTAATTATGCTTAATGCTTGCTTATGAGATTATTTGTTTCTTGGTTGGTCACTTCTCAATCTTTTGCTAGCCTTCATTTTGCACCAAGTATGATCGCTACTTGTGCATACAAAATCCTTTAAACCAGTTTTGCCACATGAGTCCACTATATCTACCTATATGCGGTATTCTTTTGCCGTTCTAAGCAAATTTGCATGTGCCATCTCTAATTTTCAAAATAAACTTCTCTTTTGTGTGTTTGTTTGGGAGCGGTGAGGGGTGGCTAATATTTTCCATGCTGGATGTGTTATTCTCACGATGAGTGTTTATTCACTTGTCATTGCACGAGAGTAAGGCAAAGGTTTTAGGGATGCCCAGTCCTGAAATACAAAAATGAATTTACTTTATGTTGTCAAATAAAAAATTCCTAGGAAAGTGTTGGTGTGGAGGCCAACCGTGGATACGGCTAGCCATGGAAAGTGAAAGTATGGTGGAAAAAGGAATAAACTTTATTTTCTGTTTGGGAACCGCCTATGATATATCTAGCATGGAAAGTGTTGGGAACTCTAAGTCGTTTTCGTTGGTGGGATGGATACACCTCCCAAAATGTTTTTATCTCTAAGTTTTTCTCTTTGAGCTCTGGCACCTCTACAAATCCCTACTTGCCTCTAGGAAGGGCCTTTCTTTTACTTTATGCAATTTTTATTTTGAATATGAGTCTCCATCTTCTCTTATAAAAGCACCAACTAGGAGGCAATATGATCATACTTGAGTATTGGGTGTAGTTAATATGTGAGTGTGTTTCATGAATGGATCAAAGGTTGAGCATGATGGGCTCGGGATAACTTATTTTAGCGTTGATATTTTGAAAGACATGGTTGCTGGTTGATATGCTTGAGTATCTAAATTATTATATCAAAACTAGACTATTGCTTTGAATCACATAAAAGTCCAAATGTCCATGCTTTAAAGAAAAGAAATACGATATGACATGTTAGGCAGTATTCCACATCAAAAATTCTGTTTTTATCACTTACCTACTCGAGGACAAGTAGGAGTTAAGCTTGGGGATGCTGATACGTCTCCAACGTATCTATAATTTTTTATTGTTCCATGCTGTTATATTATCAATCTTGGATGTTTTATAATCATTTTATATCATTTTTTGGTACTAACCTATTGACATAGTGCCAAGTGCCAGTTGTTGTTTTCTGCATGTTTTTTACATCGCGGGAAATCAATATCAGACGGAGTCCAAACGCAACGAAACTCCACGGAGAATTTTTATGGACCAGAAGGAACGTAATGGGCCCTGGCTGCGCCTTGGGGTGCCCCTGTTGGGGAACGTAGCAATAATTCAAAATTTTCCTACGTGTCACCAAGATCAATCTAGGAGATGCTAGCAACGAGAGAGAGGGAGTGCATCTTCATACCCTTGAAGATCGCTAAGCGGAAGCGTTACAAGAACACAGTTGATGGAGTCGTACTCGCGGCGAACGGACGGCGCCTCCGCGTTCAACACACGTACAGCCCGGGGACGTCTCCTCCTTCTTGATCCAGCAAGGGGAGAGGAGAAGTTGAGGGAGAACTCCAGCAGCACGACAGCCTGGTGGCGATGGAGCTCATGGTTCTCCGGCAGAGCTTCGCTAAGCACTACGGAGGAGGAGGAGGAGGAGTTGGAGAGGGGGAGGGCTGCGCCAGGGGAAGGGTGCGGCTGCCCTTCCACCCCCTCACTATATATAGGGGGAAGGGGAGAGGGGGGAGGCGCCCTAGGATTTCCCCTAGGGGGCGGCAGCTAGGGCAGATTGGATCTCCCTAGGGAAACCCTAGGGAGACTTGGCCCCCAAGCCAAGCAGGTGGAGGCTTGCCTCCCAAGCTAGGTGGAGGCGCCCCACCTCCCCAAGTAAAGTGGGAAAGGGTGTGGGGGCGCACAGCCCCTTAGTGGGCTGGTTTGCACCCTCCCCTTGGCCCATGAGGCCCTGCAACACTTGTCGGGGCCCCGAAACACCTTTCGCTCATGCTGGCCATAGCCTGGTACCGCCGGAACACTTCCGGACTCCAATACCCTTCGTCTAATATACCGATCTTCACCTACGGACTATTCCGGAACTCCTCGTGACGTCCGGGATCTCATCCGGGACTCTGAACTACCTTCGGTAACCACATACTATTTCCCATAACAACTCTAGCATCACCGAACCTTAAGTGTGTAGACCCTACGGGTTCGGGAACCATGCAGACATGACCGGGACCTCTCTCCGGCCAATAACCAACAGCGGGATCTGGATACCCATGTTGGCTCCCACATGTTCCACGATGATCTCATCAGATGAACCATGATGTGAGGATTCAATCAATCCCATATACAATTCCCTTTGTCCATCAATATGTTACTTGCCCGAGATTTGATCGTCGGTATCCCTATACCTTGTTCAATCTTGTTACCGGCAAGTCTCTTTACTTGTTCCGTAACGCATGATCCCGTGGCTAACTCATTAGTCACACTGAGCTCATTATGATGATGCATTACCGAGTGGGCCCAGAGATACCTCTCCGTCACATGGATTGACAAATCCCAGTCTCGATTCGTGCCAACCCAACAGACACTTTCGGAGATACCTGTAGTGCACCTTTATAGTCACCTAGTTATGTTGTGACGTTTGATACACCCAAAGCATTCCTACGGTATCCAGGAGTCGCACAATCTCATGGTCTAAGGAAATGATACTTGACATTGGAAAAGCTCTAGCAAACGAACTACGCAATCTTGTGCTATGCTTAGGATTGGGTCTTGTCCATCACATCATTCTCCTAATGATGTGATCCCGTTATCAATGACATCCAATGTCCATGGTCAGGAAACCACAACCATATGTTGATCAACGAGCTAGTCAACTAGAGGCTCACTAGGGACAAGTTGTGGTCTATGTATTCACACATGTATTACGGTTTTCGGTTAATACAATTATAGCATGAACAATAGACAATTATCATGAACAAGCAAATATAATAATAACTGTTTTATTATTGCCTCTACGGCAAATTTCCAATAGTCTCCCACTTGCACTAGAGTCAATAATCTAGTTACATTGTGATGAATCGAACACCCATAGAGTTCTGGTGTTGATCATGTTTTGCTCGTGGAAAAGGTTTAGTCAACAGATCTGCGACATTCAGATCCGTATGCACTTTACAAATATCTATGTCTCCATCTTGAATGTATTCACGAATGGAGTTGAAGCGACGCTTGATATGCCTGGCCTTCTTGTGAAACCCGGGCTCCTTGGCAAGGGCAATAGCTCCAGTGTTGTCACAGAAGAGAGTAATCGGGCCCGACGCATTGGGAATTACTCCTAGGTCGGTGATGAACTCCTTCATCCAGACTGCTTCCTGCGCTGCCTCCGAGGCAACTATGTACTCCGGTTCACATGTAGATCCTGCCATGATGCTTTGCTTGCAACTGCACCAGCTGACTACCCCACCATTCAAAATGTACACGTATCCGGTTTGTGACTTGGAGTCATCCAGATCTGTGTCGAAGCTAGCATCGACGTAACCCTTTACAACGAGCTCTTCGTCACCTCCATAAACGAGAAACATATCCTTAGTCCTTTTCAGGTACTTCAGGATATTCTTGACCGTTGTCCAGTGTTCCATGCCAGGATTACTTTGGTACCTCCCTACCAAACTTATGGCAAGGTTCACATCAGGTCTGGTGCACAGCATGGCATGCATAATAGACCCTATGGCTGAGGCATAGGTGATGACACTCATCTTTTCTCTGTCTTCTGCCGAGGTCGGGCATTGAGCCGTGCTCAATCTCACACCTTGTAATACAGGCAAGAACCCCTTCTTGGACTGATCCATATTGAACTTCTTCAATATCTTGTCAAGGTATGTGCTTTGTGAAAGACCAATGAGGCGTCTCGATCTATCTCTATAGATCTCGATGCCTAATATGTAAGCAGCTTCTCCAAGGTCCTTCACTGAAAAACACTTATTCAAGTAGGCCTTTATGCTTTCCAAAAGTTCTATATCATTTTCCATCAATAGTATATCATCCACATATAATATGAGAAATGCTACAGAGCTCCCACTCACTTTCTTGTAAACACAGGCTTCTCCATAAGTCTACATAAACCCAAACGCTTTGATCATTTCATCAAAGCGAATGTTCCAACTCCCTTGCACCACCCCATAGATGGAGCGCTGGAGCTTGCATACCTTGTCAGCATTCTTAGGATCGACAAAACCTTCTGGCTGCATCATATACAATTCTTCCTTAAGGAAACCATTAAGGAATGTCATTTTGACGTCCATTTGCCATATCTCATAATCGTAGAATGCGGCAATTGCTAACATGACTCGGACAAACTTCAACTTCACTACGGGTGAGAAGGTCTCATCGTAGTCAACCCCTTGAACTTGTCGATGACCCTTAGCGACAAGCCGAGCCTTATAGATGGTCACATTACCATCCGCGTCAGTCTTCTTCTTAAAGATCCATTTATTCTCTATGGCTTGCCGATCATCGGGCAAGTCTGTCAAAGTCCATACTTCGTTTTCATACATGGATCCTATCTCAGATTTCATGGCTTCAAGCCATTTGTTGGAATCCGGGCCCGCCATCGCTTCTTCATAGTTCGAAGGTTCACTGTTGTCTAACAACATGATTTCTAGGACAGGGTTGCCGTACCACTCTGGTGCGGAACGTGTCCTTGTGGACCTACGAAGTTCAGTAGCACCTTGATCCGAAGTTTCATGATCATCATCATTAACTTCCTCTCTAGTCGGTGCAGGCACCACAGAAACATTTGCGTGAGCTGCGCTACTTTCCGGTTCAAGAGGTAGTACCTCATCAAGTTCTACTTTCCTCCCACTTACTTCTTTTGAGAGAAACTCTTTCTCTAGAAAGGATCCATTCTTAGCAACAAAGATCTTGCCTTCGGATCTGAGGTAGAAGGTATACCCAATAGTTTCCTTAGGGTATCCTATGAAGACGCATTTTTCCGACTTGGGTTCGAGCTTTTCAGGTTGAAGTTTCTTGACATAAGCATCGCATCCCCAAACTTTCAGAAATGACAGCTTAGGTTTCTTTCCAAACCATAATTCATACGGTGTCGTCTCAATGGATTTCGACGGAGCCCTATTTAAAGTGAATGCGGCAGCTCTAACGCATAACCCCAAAATGATAGTGGTAGATCGGTAAGAGACATCATAGATCGCACCATATCCAATAGAGTGCGATTACGACGTTCGGACACACTATTACGTTGAGGTGTTCCAGGCGGCGTGAGTTGTGAAACAATTCCACATTTCCTGAAGTGCGTGCCAAACTCGTGACTCAAATATTCCCCACCATGATCTGTTCGTAAGAACTTTATTTTCCTATCACGTTGATTCTCAACCTCACTCTGAAATTCCTTGAACTTTTCAAAGGTCTTAGACTTGTGTTTCATTAAGTAGACATACCCATATCTACTTAAGTCATCAGTGAGGGTGAGAACATAACAATAACCACCGCATTAAACGAGATCCTGATACAATGTTCATGCTCAAAGCTGGTACTAAATAACAATTATTGAGGTTTAAAACTAATCCCGAAGATAGATGTAGAGGCAGCGTGCCGACGGCGATCACATCGACCTTGGAACCATTCCCGACGCGCATCGTCACCTCATCCTTCGCCAGTCTCCGCTTATTCCGCAGCTCCTGTTTTGAGTTACAAATATGAGCAACCGCACCGGTATCAAATACCCAGGAGCTACTACGAGTTCTGGTAAGGTACACATCAATAACGTGTATATCATATATACCTTTGGTGTTGCCGGCCTTCTTACTCGCTAAGTACTTGGGGAAGTTCCGCTTCCAGAGACCATTTCCCTTGCAATAGAAGCACTCAGTCTCAGGCTTGGGTCCATTCTTTGGCTTCTTCCCGGCAACTGGCTTACCGAGCGCGGCAACTCCCTTGCCGTCCTTCTTGAAGTTCTTCTTACCCTTGCCTTTCTTGAAACTAGTGGTCTTATTCACCATCAACACTTGATGTTCCTTTTTGATTTCCACCTCCACTGATTTCAGCATTGAATATAACTCAGGAATGGACTTCTCCATCCCTTGCATATTGTAGTTCATCACAAAGCTCGTGTAGCTAGGTGCAAGCGACTGGAGGATCCTATCAATGACCGAGTCATCTGGAAGATTCACTCCCAGCTGAGACAAGCAGTTGTGCAACCTAGACATTTTGAGTATGTGCTCGCTGACAGAACTGTTTTCCTCCATCTTACAACTATAGAACTTGTCAGAGACATCATATCTCTCGACTCGGGCATGAGCTTGGAAAACCATTTTCAGCTCTTGGAACATCTCATATGCTCCGTGCTGCTCAAAACACTTTCGGAGCCCCGATTCTAAGTTGTAAAGCATGCCGCACTGAACCAGGGAGTAATCATCACTACACGACTGCCAGGCGTTCATAACGTCTTGAGTTGCTGGAAAATGGGTGCTTCACCTAGCGGTGCTTCAAGGACATATGCTTTCTTGTCAGCTATGAGGATGATCCTCAAGTTATGGACCCAATCTGTATAGTTGCTACCATCGTCTTTCAGCTTGGTTTTCTCTAGGAATGCGTTGAAGCTGAGGGCAACATTGGCGTGGGCCATTGGATCTACAGGATAGATTGTAAAGACAACTTTAGACTAAGTTCATGATAGTTAAGTTCATCTAATCAAATTATTAATGAACTCCCACTTAGATAGACATCCCTCTATTCATCTAAGTGATACATGATCCGAATCGACTAGGCCGTGTCCGATCATCACGTGAGACGGACTAGTCATCAACGGTGAACATCTCCATGTTGATCGTATCTACTATACGACTCATGTTTGACCTTTCGGTCTCTCGTGTTCCGAGGCCATGTCTGTACATGCTAGGCTCGTCAAGTAGTCAACCTAAGTGTTTCGCATGTGTAAATCTGGCTTACACCCGTTGTATGCGAATGTTAGAATCTATCGCACCTGCTTTGAAACAACGATCCTTCGCAATGGTGCACAGTTAGGGGGAACACTTCCTTGAAATTTTGTGAGGGATCATCTTATTTATGCTACCGTCGTTCTAAGCAAATAAGATGCAAACATGATAAACATCACATGCAATTCATAAAGTGACATGATGTGGCTAATATCATCTTGCGCCTTTGATCTCCATCTTCGAGGCGCGGCATGATCACCATCGTCACCGGCATGACACCATGATCTCCATCATCGTGTCTTCATGAAGTTGTCTCGCGAACTATTACTTCTACTACTATGGCTAATGGTTAGCAATAAAGTAAAATAATTACATGGCGTTTACATTGACTCGTAGGTCATAAAATAAATTAAGACAACTCCTATGGCTCCTGCCGGTTGTCATACTCATCTACATGCAAGTCGTGATTCCTATTACAAGAACATGATCAATCTCATACATCACATATTTAATTCATCACATCCTTTTGGCCATATCACATCACATGGCATACCCTGCAAAAACAAGTTAGACGTCCTCTAATTGTTGTTTGCATGTTTTACGTGGCTGCTATGGGTTTCTAGCAAGAACGTTTCTTACCTATGCAAAAGCCATAACGGTGATATGCCAATTGCTATTTACCCTTCATAAGGACCCTCTTCATCGAATCCGATTCGACTAAAGTGGGAGAGATAGACACCCGCTAGCCACCTTATGCAACAAGTGCATGTCAGTCGGTGGGACCTATCTCACGTAAGCGTACTTGTAAGGTCGGTCTGAGCCGCTTCATCCCACAATGCCGCCGAATCAAGATAGGACTAGTAACGACAAGCAAATTGACCAAATCATCGCCCACAACTACTTGTGTTCTACTCGTGCATAGAATCTATGCATAGACCTAGCTCATGATGCCACTGTTGGGGAACGTAGCAATAATTCAAAATTTTCCTACGTGTCACCAAGATCAATCTAGGAGATGCTAGCAACGAGAGAGAGGGAGTGCATCTTCATACCCTTGAAGATCGCTAAGCGGAAGCGTTACAAGAACGCGGTTGATGGAGTCGTACTCGCGGCGATTCAAATCGCGGAAGATCCGATCTAGCGCCGAAGGACGGCGCCTCCGCATTCAACACACGTACAGCCCGGGGACATCTCCTCCTTCTTGATCCAGCAAGGGAAGAGGAGAAGTTGAGGGAGAACTCCAGCAGCACAACGGCGTGGTGGCGATGGAGCTCGTGGTTCTCCGGCAGAGCTTCGCTAAGCACTACGGAGGAGGAGGAGGAGTTGGAGAGGGGGAGGGCTGCGCCAGGGGAAGGGTGCGGCTGCCCTCCCACCCCCTCACTATATATAGGGGGAAGGGGAGAGGGGGGAGGCGCCCTAGGGTTTCCCCTAGGGGCGGCGGCTAGGGCAGATTGGATCTCCCTATGGAAACCCTAGGGAGACTTGGCCCCCAAGCCAAGCAGGTGGAGGCTTGCCTCCCAAGCCAGGTGGAGGCACCCAACCTCCCCAAGTAACGTGGGAAAGGGTGTGGGGGCGCACAGCCCCTTAGTGGGCTGGTTTGCCCCCTCCCCTTGGCCCATGAGGCCCTGCAACACTTGCCAGCGCCCCCGAAACACCTTTCGGTCATGCTGGCCATGGCCTGGTACCCCCGGAACACTTCCGGACTCCAATACCCTTCGTCCAATATACCGATATTCACCTCCGGACCATTCCGTAACTCCTCGTGACGTCCGGGATCTCATCCAGGACTCCGAACTACCTTCTGTAACCACATACTATTTCCCATAACAACTCTAGCGTCACCGAACCTTAAGTGTGTAGACCCTACGGATTCGGGAACCATGCAGACATGACCAAGACCTCTCTCCGGCCAATAACCAACAGCGGGATTTGGATACCCATGTTGGCTCCCACATGTTCCACGATGATCTCATCGGATGAACCACGATGTCGGGGATTCAATCAATCCCATATACAATTCCCTTTGTCCATCGGTATGTTACTTGCCCGAGATTCGATCGTCGGTATCCCTATACCTTGTTCAATCTCGTTACCGGCAAGTCTCTTTACTCGTTCCGTAATGCATGATCCCGTGGCTAACTCATTAGTCACACTGAGCTCATTATGATGATGCATTACCGAGTGGGCCCAGAGATACCTCTCCATCACATGGATTGACAAATCCCAGTCTCGATTCGGGCCAACCCAACAGACACTTTCAGAGATACCTGTAGTGCACCTTTATAGTCACCCTGTTACGTTGTTTCCTTTGATACACCCAAAGCATTCCTACAGTATCCGGGAGTTGCACAATCTCATGGTCTAAGGAAACGATACTTGACATTAGAAAAGCTCTAGCAAACGAACTACGCGATCTTGTGCTATGCTTAGGATTGGGTCTTGTCCATCACATCATTCTCCTAATGATGTGATCCCGTTATCAATGACATCGAATGTCCATGGTCAGGAAACCACAACCATCTATTGATCAACGAGCTAGTCAACTAGAGGCTCACTAGGGACGTGTTGTGGTCTATGTATTCACACATGTATTACGGTTTCCGGTTAATACAATTATAGCATGAACAATAGACAATTATCATGAACAAGGAAAGATAATAATAACTATTTTATTATTGCCTCTAGGGCATATTTCCAACAGCCCCGAGGGGGGCAGAACCCACCAGGGCGCGCCAGTAGCTCCAGGCATGCCCTAGTGGGTTGTGCCCACCTCGGGTGCCCCCCGGACCTCCTCTTTGCTCTATAAATACCCCAATATTCCAGAAACCCTAGGGGAGTCGACGAAATATTCATCCAGCCGCCGTAGAGTCCAGAACCACCAGATCCAATCTAGACACCATCTCGGATGGGGTTCACCACCTCCATTGGTGCCTCTCCGATGATGCGTGAGTAGTTCTTTGTAGACCTTCGGGTCCGTAGTTAGTAGCTAGATGGCTTCATCTCTCTCTCTCTGAATTCTCAATACAATGATCTCTTGGAGATCCATATGATGTAACTCTTTTGCGGTGTGTTTGTTTGGATCGATGAACTTTGAGTTTATGATCAGATCTATCTTTTTATATCCATGAAAGTTATTTGAGTTTCTTTGATCTCTTATATGCACGATCTCTTATAGCCTCGTATTTATTCTCCGATATTTGGGTTTTCTTTGGCCAACTTGATCTATTTATCTTGCAATGGGAAGAGGAGCTATGTAGTGGGTTCGATCTTACGGTGCTCGATCCCAGTGACAGAAAGGGAAATGCCACGTATGTATCGTTGCTACTAAGGATAAAACGATGGGGTCTATCTCTACATAGATTGATCTTGTCTACATCATGCCATCATTCTTATTGCATTACTCAATTTTTCCATGAACTTAAAACACTAGATGCATGCTAGATAGCGGCCGATGTGTGGAGTAATAGTAGTAGATGTAGGCAGGAGTCGGTCTACTAATATTGGACGTGATGCCTGTATAATGATCATTGCTTGGATTTCGTCATGATTATTTGAAGTTTTGTCAATTGCCCAACAGTAATTTGTTCACCCACCGTTTGCTATTTTTCTCGAGAGAAGCCACTATTGAAACCTACGGCCCCCGGGTGTTCTTTCTCATATATTTGCCTTTGCGATCTACTTTTTCCTTGCATTTATTTTCAAATCTATTAAACCAAAAATACAAAAACACCTTTCTGCAATTTATTCTTATTTATTTTATTTGGCGTCCGATCTATCAATCTACTACAAATTTACCTCACATCTGTTTGCCTATCTTGAGGCGCCGTACCCCGGAAGGGATTGACAACCCCTTTAACACGTCGGGTTGCGAGGATTTGTTATCTGTGTGCAGGGGTTGTTTACGTTGTGTTGGTTGGTTCTCCTACTAGTTCGATGTAGCGACCCGACCCGAATGGATCAAGTCTCTGTGCTTAAGTGTCATCCCTGGATCGGTATGCTGACACACACAGTACTCGAGGATTTATAACAGAGGTAAATCACATGTATAAAGTAACGTAAATACTATTACCTCAATCCAAATAGCGGAAGTAACAAGGTTGTGGATTCCCATCAACACCAACGGCAAAGTTGAGTGTAGAAATCGTAACCCTAACGAATCACTTACTCGTCGTAAGATATCCTGCAACATGAAACGTTGCAGCCCGAAAACGGGTCAGCACATGGAATATGCTGGCAAATTCACCCCATAGAGAAATGATGAACAAAGGCTATCACTACATGCATATATGGCTGGTGGAAAAGCTCTATGGTTATAATGTTTTTGCGAAAAGCCAATTTTTCCCTACTGCAAAGGAATACATTTCATTTAACTACCATTGTGGTTGTGAAACATTGAGATGGTTGACAGCATCTCAATCCCAATTAAGAACGTGATTAAACCCAAATCAAATTTAAATTAAGTAACATGATGAGATCAACGGGATAATCCAAGAACTAGATACTCAAGATGTCCATAACCGGGGACACGGCTAATCATGATTAGTTTGTACACTCTGCAGAGGCTTGTGCACTTTTCCCACAAGACTTGATCTCCTCCGTTGGATTACTCGCACTACATGGTGTTTGAGTAACGGATGACCAAGACACAGTCTTTCAGAAGTGTTTGCACCTTACGTATGGGTAGACCGTTACACCTACTTTCCCCTACATCTGCTAGTCTACCACTTTAGAGTTCACACAACTTAATCAACTATGCTAGAGCCCATAATAGCTTGCGGCTGCACACGGAAGTTTCTAGCATGAAAAATCTCATGATCCCTTTGAACCTGGGTGGCGGCCCAAAAGAAAAACAGGCAATCCTGGAATACCCAGGTACCTCAATCCACCCAGATGTGAGTTTAAGTTGCCACCTTAAGTAAACCATTAATTAACAATCTCACATCTGTCATGAATTTCACTCAAACCCAATCCACGTCTACGAGCATAGCATGGCAATAATAAAAGCAATGTAGAAGTAACTCCCAAGGGTTTGATAGAAAAACAGGTAATAGGTACTACCTCAACTACTTCCCAATACCCACAGTTTATTAGATCCTAATCATGCAATGTGTTTGAAGGAATAGATCTAATGCAATAAAACTGGGTATGAACGGGGTATGATCAAAGTGTTACTTGCCTGCAATGATGATGAAGATGATTCGCACTCAATACTATTCATAGATCTACTCGTCACACTCCGGTCAATCTATCGCAAGCAAGCAATAGTAACCACACATAAGCAATTACTCAAAAGATCAGAAAGAACGAAGAAGACACTTCGGAAAACATCAAAACCAAGCAAATAACTCTTGCAACATAAAACAATTTCTAACAGTACCAAAATTATATGAATTTGGCCTTATCAGAAAGTTTAGGTCAAGAGCTTCACTTTGCAAAAAGAATCAACTCAAACGGAGTTACGAAACTTAAGTTATGAACAAAAGAAGTTTGAATACAAATCTGTTTGAATTCAAATTTTAAAACTTTCAAAAACATGTTTAAGTTGTTTTACTGGATAGAGGGGATCATAACTAAGGCGTGGGCGTTGGTTTCGTTGGATTTGGACAAACGAGTAAAAAGTAGTGATCGTTTGAAAATCAGGGACTAATCTGTAAATAAAATAACTACAACTAGGTCCCTGGCGAAAATAACAGAAAAAGAAAAAGCTAAATAGTGAACGTTCATTTTCTAAACCTAACCAACGGACGTTCGCAGTTTTATAAAACCTAAAAAAAACCAATCTAGGTTTTCTTAATAAAACCTAAACGAATAATAAAAAAATAAACCGGGGCGGTTTGTACCTGTTCGGGCGGATCGGATTTGGCAACGGCGGACCGGTCAACTCCGGCGGTTTTTCCGCGGCGGCGGGCGTCGGCGAGACGGCGGCGGGGCTGCGCGGCGCGGGGCGAGGCCAGGCGCGGGCGGCTTCGGCGGCAAAGTGCGGCGGCGGCGCGGGCGGTGCGGAGCGGCGCAGGCGACGGCAGCGAGCGGCGCGGGCGGTGCGGTGCAGCGGCGGTGGCGAGGAGAGAGAAAAGGGAGGGGGCCGGGGCCGGCTATTTAAGGGGGGGAGGGGCGGCTCCGAGGCGTGGAGGAGGGGGCAAGAGAGGAGGAGTCCGGCGGGGAGACGGCTCCGGCGAGCCGTGGCGGCGGCGGACTCCCGCCTGGAGGTCGGGGACGCACGGGCGTCGGGCGAGCTGGGCTGGGCCGCGGCCTGGCGAACTGGGCCGGCCCAGTCGGGGAAAAGGTTTTTTTTTTAAACAGCGCCAGGAAAATAAAGGAAACCTTAAATAAATAAATAAAATACTATAGGCATATAATATACCAAAGTTTTCAGAAAAAGATTTCCTACATCATGGGCATTTTTGTAGAGTCAAATAAAATCCACAAAATTTTTAATAAATCAAACAGTGCTGCTGCCTTAATAAAATCCAATAAAAATCATTTTAAAAATACCAAAATGATTTCAAATTTGTTTTTCTCCAATTTTCTGATGTAGGGAATCATGTTACCCTATTTTCTGTATATTTTGTTTTTGGAGAAAAATAATTTGAATAAAACTCAAATAACTCCAATATTGAAAAATAATTTCAATGGGACTTTGAATAAATCCTTTGAAACTCCCAACTCATATTTCATTTGTTTTGAAGAAGTCATTTTATCTTCTCTCGTGAAAATCATTGAGTTGCATAAAGTTTCAAAATTGGAAATATTCTCAAATGAAATTCAAATATTTTCAACACCCCTTTTCATTTAAATAAATGGAAGAAGTCATGTCATCTTCTCTCCAGGGTTTTGTGATGAAAAGAATTTGAATTCATGGAGATCATAAAAGCAAAATGAAAGTTTGGGAAAGTCCTTTTATTCCCTCTCATTTAACTTTCAAAAGATTTCGAATTCCACTCACTTTCAGTCAATCAATCAAACAATCAATCCAATCTATCTGTTTATTATAACATTCCAAAATTTAGAATTTTGGGATGTTACAAACCTACCACCCTTAAAATGAATCTCGTCCTCGAGATTCGGAGAGGCTAGAAAGAAATAGGTTAGGGTTTGGGGTCTTCTCAAAATCCATCGATCATCACAGGGGGGTCTGGGGTGCTACCACCCTTAGAAGCATGGTTACGGTTCCATCAAAACTCATATACTCCATCTTTATTCTTGACAGTGTCATTCTTCTCAGATTCTCGGAAAAATTCCTTCTCTGGCTCTTTGGGTAGCGGCATAACCTTTTCCTCAATTCTTCTGTCTTTCATCTCGGTAAGGTTATTCCGAGACTGGGTCTTCATAGCTGACGGGCCTGGCGCCCAAACTAAACAACTATCAATATCTCATGGTGGTCAACGATTTACGGTTTCTCCTGCAGGAAATGGGTCTGGTTGATCCTCACCGTATAACCTACGATTGGCATCAACTGCAGTGTACAAGGGAAACATTCTTATACCATTCTAAGGTTCAAGCAAGGTTTGAATTGTCGTCACTCTACTATAGGTAAGTCACTTAGATTTACCATCCCGTATAGCAAAGCGAATAATAAGAGTAAGTCGGTATGGTGATCAATCCATCCCGCACCCAAATCATTACCTTGTATATGGTTTAGCGAATCTCGCGTTCTAACTCTCGGTCAACCTCGCAAGCATTGCAGAATTTCTCTTGTCGACGAACCAAGTTCGAATAAATCCATGGATTCTGCAAGCCAAACAAACATCTATCGTTCCTTCCCAACCCTCGGGTTTTGCGTAACTCCTATAAGATCGTTGTCGATAAAATAGTAACTTCTTCCGGGGTCTTTCCTTCAGCAAGAATGCGCTTGCTTCTTGGCGGGTCCTGGGGCCTGTGGGTTATGGCCCATCTCATCACTTGTAAACCTTGAATTCATCGTCAGGCAACTGATCCTTAATCCAACATCCAACTTCCTGGTATTCCTAAATCCAACCAATTGTACTGTCTTCCCTCCTTCTATTAGCACCACTAGGACATGATTACTCAGGCTCATCATGGAATTTCCATTGGTACATATTTCCAACATCATACCTCCTTTATATCCAATAGTAATTCATCTCTTCATCCTCGGGGGATATCCCACATACCGAGATAAAAAAAACTTATACTGTGAAGTCCATACTCCACTTCGTGGAACATCATTATCCTTTCCAGGGTCAAGCGTCCTTACAGGGGAATATTGGCCATCTCTGCATGGCACTTCTTCAACTGGAAAACGTGAAACACATCATGAACTCCTGACAGTCCTTCGGGTGACTCCAACTTGTTGGCCACTTCTCCCATACGCTCCAAAACTCGGTATGGTCCTACAAATCTCGGGGCTAACTTTCCCTTAACTCCAATAGTTTAACTCCTCGCAGAGGGAACACATGAAGACATGCTCCGTCTCCAATTTCATAGATACCTCCTTTACATCCAATAATACTCCATACCCTCATATTCTTGGGGTATCCAACATATCGAGACAAAACTCATACTTATTTTTGTTCGAAATCCACTTCGTGGAATATCATTACCTTTTTCCAAGGGTCAAGTTTCCTCACAGGGTACTACCACCCTTAAAATGCACAATCTTCCATAGACCATATTTCTCATATCCTCGAAAATGGTCAAAATCTTTCTTCATAGAGTAACAACTCATAACATCCAAATCAGTATCAATGATGCTAACTTTATTGATTCTCAAATATTACAATCTCCTGCATTCCATTACATGCCTCAATCCGACTCTTCACTAATAAAAGAAATGTCCACACTACTACTACGTTTCTCGTTGCACTCAACTATTTATCACAAGTCTTCGTCTCCTTGGGGCATTCTCTGGCAAAGTGCCCTGCTTCATCACAACGGAAACATATTACTTCTGACATATCTCGAGGTTTCCTTGTGATTATATAGCCTCCTGGGGTCCTCATCTTCCCTTTTGGGCAATCATTGTGGTAGTGTCCTGAATTTTTGCACCTGTAACATGTGATATGACTCAGGTCTCTCTTTGTAGAAATTGGGTTGTTCCTGGGATCCAATCTACTTTTCTTCCTGGACTTTTCCGTTCCAATCAGGGCTTCTATTTCCTGTGGGTCATACTCTACTTCCTCTGTCGGGAATTCTACTAAATCCCCATTCAGACAATTTTGGGAGATGTGTCCTTCTTCTCCACATGAATAGCATGACTTGGTGCAGGGTTTAATTGGTTCTTCTTTGGGTGTGTCCTCCACCTCTTCCTTCATCACAGATTCCTCTAAAATTCCCATGAGGGCTCTTTTCGTTGCTTCTTTCTTCTGCTGGATAGTCCTTTGTACCATGGGGTAGATGTGACACTGAGCAGGGTAGTGGGTAGTCCCTTCACACAAGAAACAAGTGATCTTCCTAGTTGGGCATTCTTCAGCTGGGTGACTTCCCTCACAATTAGGGCATTCCTCCTTGTGTTCCTTATGGTTGTGGCCTATTTCTCCACAAGACTTGTATGCACAAGGTTTCTTCATATCCTTTCCATAAGGCTTAAATTTCTCGGACACAAGACGAGATCTTTGTAGAGTCCACTTAAATTCTTTCCAAGTGGTTACTTCTTGCCATCCATTGATGGTTTGGTACATCCTCCACCAAGTAGCAGCACCTCTTTCAAAACATTGAAGAGCATGCCAGGTCATATCCTTTCCGACTATAGGGTTATTCTTCATGTGATCCTCCATGTTCTGAATCCATCGGTCCGTCTCCAATTGACTCATTGGTCCAGAAAATACAAGCTCATCTCCATTCATCCTCTATAGGGTCCATGGGTTTGGGGTGAGATAAGAGAGGTCGAGAGGGATGCACACAATACAAACAAATTTTTGAAAAGACAGATTTTTATTGTGGCTGTCGAAAAAACAACAAACAAATGACAGCTCACAAACGTCGCATCTAACATAGGTATAACAGTGGTTTGGTCTTCTAAAGGTCAATAAGTCTTCAACGTCGCCAAACTCTTCAAGTCTTGTTCATGTCTCCGATGGCTTCTTGCAATCATGCTTGTCCTTCTCAAGTTCTTTTGCCAAATCATCTTTGTTGATGCGAAGTCTCTCGTGACGTCCTTTAAATTTCGGGAGTTGCGTTCCAAACTTCTGGGTTTCAACATTCTTGACATGAACCATGATCCTACTGTCCTTCAGTTCCTGACGAGTCTTTGATGTCTCGAGGTTTTGCTCCTCCATCATGGCTACTTTCAACTTCTGGGTTCTGAGTTCTTCACGAAACGCTTACTTGTCGAATACTGCTTCCTGAAGGTTCATCTTTAAACTTCCTGATGTAATGCTCCAGACCCTGGTGATACACCAGCTAAGATTAAAACTTCGTCTGGCTGATAGGTGCTCCATCAGTTTTCTACCATCCAATCCCTCCATGCATCTGCATGCTTAAGTCCGCACGGTGACAATAGCATAAGCGGACGATAACATCATGGATAGCCGTGTTTCTGCTCTTGTCATTTCCATGAGCTATCTCTCCATAGTTGATATCTCCTGCCTTAGGGTTTTCCTTGACAGAACTTTGAGTTTCTAACTCTCCATGTTTCGGCCTTTCTTCGATACACCTTGATCTCGGGTATTGACAGCTTCCATAGTCTGCCAAGTTCCATAAGGGTAACCTTCCTAGGTCATACACATCTGGCAATTCTTCAGAGCCTTCAAATTCTCCCAGTCTTCGAAGTCTTCAACCGTTGTAGTTTCCATTATCATAATGCACGGTGAAATCCTCTTCATTCCAAAATGGTCTTAGTTGTCCGATATCTTGTACTTCTTGAAGTGGTCTCATCCGTCGAATCTTCGAGTGGTCCAAAAGGAAAAAGGGTATGGTCTCACTAAAAGGGAATATTTGAATAAGACTCGGAAAAGAAGAGAGGTAAAAGATCTTTTTGAAAAGGAAAGTTTTTTTGAGAAAATCCTTCCTATGGGCTTGCCAGTTTCTAGGGTCACGTCCTACAGTCAACATGTGCTCTGATACCATCTTGTAGCGACCCGACCCGAATGGATCAAGTCTCTGTGCTTAAGTGTCATCCCTGGATCGGTATGCTGACACACACAGTACTCGAGGATTTATAACAGAGGTAAATCTCATGTATAAAGTAACGTAAATACTATTACCTCAATCCAAATAGCGGAAGTAACAAGGTTGTGGATTCCCATCAACACCAACGGCAAAGTTGAGTGTAGAAATCGTAACCCTAACGAATCACTTACTCGTCGTAAGATATCCTGCAACATGAAACGTTGCAGCCCGAAAACGGGTCAGCACATGGAATATGCTGGCAAATTCACCCCATAGAGAAATGATGAACAAAGGCTATCACTACATGCATATATGGCTGGTGGAAAAGCTCTATGGTTATAATGTTTTTGCGAAAAGCCAATTTTTCCCTACTGCAAAGGAATACATTTCATTTAACTACCATTGTGGTTGTGAAACATTGAGATGGTTGACAGCATCTCAATCCCAATTAAGAACGTGATTAAACCCAAATCAAATTTAAATTAAGTAACATGATGAGATCAACGGGATAATCCAAGAACTAGATACTCAAGATGTCCATAACCGGGGACACGGCTAATCATGATTAGTTTGTACACTCTGCAGAGGCTTGTGCACTTTTCCCACAAGACTTGATCTCCTCCGTTGGATTACTCGCACTACATGGTGTTTGAGTAACGGATGACCAAGACACAGTCTTTCAGAAGTGTTTGCACCTTACGTATGGGTAGACCGTTACACCTACTTTCCCCTACATCTGCTAGTCTACCACTGGAAGAGTTCACACAACTTAATCAACTATGTTAGAGCCCATAATAGCTTGCGGCTGCACACGGAAGTTTCTAGCATGAAAAATCTCATGATCCCTTTGAACCTGGGTGGCGGCCCAAAAGAAAAACAGGCAATCCTGGAATACCCAGGTACCTCAATCCACCCAGATGTGAGTTTAAGTTGCCACCTTAAGTAAACCATTAATTAACAATCTCACATCTGTCATGAATTTCACTCAAACCCAATCCACGTCTACGAGCATAGCATGGCAATAATAAAAGCAACGTAGAAGTAACTCCCAAGGGTTTGATAGAAAAACAGGTAATAGGTACTACCTCAACTACTTCCCAATACCCACAGTTTATTAGATCCTAATCATGCAATGTGTTTGAAGGAATAGATCTAATGCAATAAAACTGGGTATGAACGGGGTATGATCAAAGTGTTACTTGCCTGCAATGATGATGAAGATGATTCGCACTCAATACTATTCATAGATCTACTCGTCACACTCCGGTCAATCTATCGCGCAAGCAATAGTAACCACACATAAGCAATTACTCAAAAGATCAGAAAGAACGAAGAAGACACTTCGAAAAACATCAAAACCAAGCAAATAACTCTTGCAACATAAAACAATTTCTAACAGTACCAAAATTATATGAATTTGGCCTTATCAGAAAGTTTAGGTCAAGAGCTTCACTTTGCAAAAAGAATCAACTCAAACGGAGTTACGAAACTTAAGTTATGAACAAAAGAAGTTTGAATACAAATCTGTTTGAATTCAAATTTTAAAACTTTCAAAAACATGTTTAAGTTGTTTTACTGGATAGAGGGGATCATAACTAAGGCGTGGGCGTTGGTTTCGTTGGATTTGGACAAACGAGTAAAAAGTAGTGATCGTTTCAAAATCAGGGACTAATCTGTAAATAAAATAACTACAACTAGGTCCCTGGCGAAAATAACAGAAAAAGAAAAAGCTAAATAGTGAACGTTCGTTTTCTAAACCTAACCAACGGACGTTCGCAGTTTTATAAAACCTAAAAAAACCGATCTAGGTTTTCTTAATAAAACCTAAACGAATAATAAAAAAAATAAACCGGGGCGGTTTGTACCTGTTCGGGCGGATCGGATTTGGCAACGGCGGACCGGTCAACTCCGGCGGTTTTTCCGCGGCGGCGGGCGTCGGCGAGACGGCGGCGGGGCTGCGCGGCGCGGGGCGAGGCCAGGCGCGGGCGGCTTCGGCGGCAAAGTGCGGCGGCGGCGCGGGCGGTGCGGAGCGGCGCAGGCGACGGCAGCGAGCGGTGCAGCGGCGGCGGCGGCGGCGAGATGCGGGATCGGCGGCGGCGGCGGCGAGGAGAGAGAAAAGGGAGGGGGCCGGGGCCGGCTATTTAAGGGGGGGAGGGGCGGCTCCGAGGCGTGGAGGAGGGGGCAAGAGAGGAGGAGTCCGGCGGGGAGACGGCTCCGGCGAGCCGTGGCGGCGGCGGACTCCCGCCTGGAGGTCGGGGACGCGCGGGCGTCGGGCGAGCTGGGCTGGGCCGCGGCCTGGCGAACTGGGCCGGCCCAGTCGGGGAAAAGGTTTTTTTTTAAACAGCGCCAGGAAAATAAAGGAAACCTTAAATAAATAAATAAAATACTATAGGCATATAATATACCAAAGTTTTCAGAAAAAGATTTCCTACATCATGGGCATTTTTGTAGAGTCAAATAAAATCCACAAAATTTTTAATAAATCAAACAGTGCTGCTGCCTTAATAAAATCCAATAAAAATCATTTTAAAAATACCAAAATGATTTCAAATTTGTTTTTCTCCAATTTTCTGATGTAGGGAATCATGTTACCCTATTTTCTGTATATTTTGTTTTTGGAGAAAAATAATTTGAATAAAACTCAAATAACTCCAATATTGAAAAATAATTTCAATGGGACTTTGAATAAATCCTTTGAAACTCCCAACTCATATTTCATTTGTTTTGAAGAAGTCATTTTATCTTCTCTCGTGAAAATCATTGAGTTGCATAAAGTTTCAAAATTGGAAATATTCTCAAATGAAATTCAAATATTTTCAACACCCCTTTTCATTTAAATAAATGGAAGAAGTCATGTCATCTTCTCTCCAGGGTTTTGTGATGAAAAGAATTTGAATTCATGGAGATCATAAAAGCAAAATGAAAGTTTGGGAAAGTCCTTTTATTCCCTCTCATTTAACTTTCAAAAGATTTCGAATTCCACTCACTTTCAGTCAATCAATCAAACAATCAATCCAATCTATCTGTTTATTATAACATTCCAAAATTTAGAATTTTGGGATGTTACATTCGATAACCTTGGTTTCATATCTTAAGGAAATACCTACCGCCGCTGTGCTGCATCATCCCTTCCTCTTTGGGGAAATACCGATGTAGCTTCAAGCGACATCAGGGACACCTGGCGACCACCTCACCGGCATCGGGCGAAGAGGCCGCGATAAACCTCTTTTTGGCCATTGGCTCCTCGAGCTCCCCGGCACCCAGGCAGAGGTTGAGGATGGAGGCGGCGGCGGTGATGGTGGCGACCTACCAATGGTTTCGGGCGAGGGAGGGGTGGTGTGTGCTTGTGTGAGCAGAGGTTTTGGGGAGTGTGTGGTATGTGTGGAGGGGGGCAAGGTGGTGTTTGAGGAAATACCGCGGCAACTGAAAATTTTACTAAGCAGGAGTAAAATGCCGGGCTACTGAAAATTTGGATCAAGGGCGAGCAGATGTTTTTTAGATTGTGAGGGATGCAGAGGCGGGAGTAAAATGTCGAGGCAACTAAAAATTTGAATCAAGGGCGAGCAGATATTTTTGAGGTTGTGAGGGATGCAGAGGCGGCAGTAACAAGGCGGCGCTACTGAAAATTTGAATCAAGGGCGAGCAGATATTTTTGAGATTGCAAGGGATGCAGAGGCGGGAGTAAAATGCCAAAGCTACTGAAAATTTGAATCAAGGGATTGAAGCAGAGCGGGAGTAACAGACATCGCACACGGTCCGCACATACTAATTGTGTGCTATCAAACATTAAAACCACACAGTCGGTAGATATTTTCAAGATTACAAGGCAGTAGATATTTTCGAGACCGGGAGACAAGCCTCATGGAGCCCAATCTACTGTGCTGGTGTGAGTGACTCGTGTGATGTTTATAAATTTGGCAAAAAGAATAACGCGGGAGAGGGTCAGAACACGAACACACTTGCATGTGGACCAAATATATGTATGAAAAGGGTGGTTTGATGTTCGAATACTCAATGCACAACTTTGATGCGGCACCTGTCGCACAAAAGCACAATATTGCTAGTCAGCCACCCCCTATGAACCCCACTTCGTGTCGGTGGTAAGGGAATCCTAGCTACGAATGCATGCCCCCAAATAGCTAGGTCTGAAATCTCACCCTACCGTAACACAAAACCTATAGGATTCCATCATATATATATGGTCAAACTTCCCCTTTCTCTTCCTGACAAAGGTGGACCGTGTGCCGACCCACAAATGTGTGCTTGTGGCGCGAGATGGGTGAGACCACATACGAACCACATGTGGGTGGCCCTACTATATGTATGAAAAGGGTGTGGTGTGATATTTAACTACCATTCACAACTTTGATGTGGCGCGTGTGACTCGCAAATTAACCGGACTTCCCCGACCCCACGGAGGTTGCAGGTAGTGCGAAGTAACCCCCCCCACACACACACACACACACACGTCGGGGGGAGGGCATATCACCAAGACGTACTGTAACACGGACCAAGTAGAATTCAACTTGGTCGTACAACCTCTCTCGCTCGTTGTTGGTCAAAGTGATGGATGTCCACATGGCCCCACAAAATGGGCTAGCTTGTCGCCGATAACCTCGCGAGAGAGTACTGTATGAAGACGAACCCACTCTGTGCATGTGGCCCAAGTATGTATATGGAAGTGGTCTGTGTGGTGTTTGAATACCCAATGCGCAAATTTGATGTGGCACCATGCTTTGGAACCATAAAATCCCCACACTGAGCTAGGGTTCACGACGCGTAGCATGCGCTCAAACTTAATTAAGCTTGGAATGGTCGACCTACTATACGGAAACTCGAAGCAAAGAAGAAGAATCCACCCTGGTAACCTTTCTCGTCATTGGTCGAAATGATTGACGTCCACGCGGGCCCACGAATATATATAGGCTTGCCGCCCATAACCAAGCGAGTGAGAGTGTGTCCAAAGACAACCATTTGCATGCGTGTGTCCTGAACATATTTATGGAGGTTTGTGATGCACGCGTATGTGTTGAATACCTGACCCAATGCACAACATTGATGTGGGGCATGCGTTGAAAATCGCAAAGGTCCCAACACAGAGCAAGAGGTCGTTCATGACGTGTCGTGTGCTCGCCCCCCCCCCCTTCGATCCAATGGGATGGATTCATGTGTACACATGCGATATTATATATATGTAATCTCACATCATGATCTATATCATGAGACAAACAAAAAATTAATCCCCTCCTGAGTCAAATTAGTTAACCTCTCTCGCTGTCGGTGAAAGTGATGGACCAAGCGGGCCGATAGATGGAAGCATCGCCGATAACCGCGTGAGTGAGTGCCATATATAGGACAACAACCATTGCGCTTGCACGTGCGCCAGAACATATATATGGAGAGGTTGTGTGGTTGTGATGTTTTGAATACCTAATGCACAACTTTGATGTGGCATTTGCCTCAAAAACCGCAAAGTCCCCACACAGAGTGAGGTTCATGTGACACCTAGTGTGTGTGTGTGTGTGTGTGTGTGTGTGTGTGTGTGTGTGTGTGTGTGTGTGTGTGTGTGTGTGTCTATATATATATATATATATATGCTGGTCACCCCCCCTTCGACACGTACTATACACCTATTAACACAGCCCTAAAAGAATTAATCATCCTTGTTCGTCAAACGTACCTCTCTCTTGTGACACCCCAAAATTTTGACCTTGTTTTATTAATTAAAATTTTGCCAGGAAATTGAACTTTTCCATTTGTCTAGATTTACCCTTTTGATATTGTGGGTTTTTACCTCAAGTGGAAACTTTCCAAAAGTATTATTGGACTTGTATGCTCTCTCTATGAAACAATTCTTAGTCAATGGATTTAATTGCAAGGTTTGCTTTTTCTTGAGCTTTACTCTTTTAAAATGATTTTTCATAAATTTGGAGCCTGTTTTGCACTGCAACCATTTGACAAATGCAATTAAAATTCCCACCAAAATTTGGGGATGTCATGTGATGTTTCCACATCACTTTTATGCAAAAATATCTTTTGGTTATTGGAGATTTTGAGCTCCACATCAACTTTTCAAATCGGGTCCAGTAGGCATTTTTGCACTACAACCTATTTAAATATTCCTTTAAAAATTCTTCCAAGTGTTTGGAGATGTCAGTAGATGCATATAATTCAACTTCATGCAAAAACCCAGTGTTGTTCTTTGAAAAATTTGAGTGAATCAACCTCTTATTCATTCTGGTCCAGTTTGGTGATTTGTACTGCAACCCTGTTTTATTTTGCTCTAAGTGCCCATGAGCTTTTTCCTGCTTATAGCCCTCCTACAAAACCCTGAAGTCCAGGAGAGTGGACCCATTGGAGGATTTTAAGTGCATGCAATGAGACCTTTTTCTTTCTGTCCAAAACTGAAGTTTTGCAAAACTTGCACTAGCAAGTTTCTGGTTTTGCCCAAATGATCTTGCCATCATCATCTACATCTAGGGAGACACTGGTCTGGAGTTTTTGGCCACTCCAAGAGTTGCCTAGATACACTTAGCATTAGGTCGAACACCTTGTGTTCATGGACAGTTTTGGCATGTTTTCCGGTTTACATTATAATCTTATTCCACTGACCCAGCAACCTTGTCCACTATGCTCCTAGCTATCCCTATCCCTGTCATGTTAATTGCCAGCCTCCCTCTAGCACTCTAGGCTGCCCTGGCATTTCGTCGAACACGTCCCGTGCGTGCTCTGGGCGCGCCCAGAGCGCACGTTTTGCACGCGCGCGCACTGAGTCGCCGCGTCGCACTACCGCCCTCACCGCGTCCCGCCCCTGGCCCTTGCTCGCCAGCAGAGCCACGCCCTGCACCCGCCCACTCGCCAGTACCCTCCAAGCCACCCGTGGCGCCCTACAACGCTGCCGTCAGAAGCCTTTGGCGGCACGCCGGCGTCGGCAGTGAGCTCCTGCCACGGACGGCGCCGCCCAAGCCACACCAGCGTGCCAGCTGCCCCCTGGAGCAGCTCGAGCTTATCCTGGAACCCGTCGGCACGCGCTCGTCGCCGCCACGTCGCCCTGCAGCTACAGCACGGCGGTCGCCGGCGTTCTTATCCACGGCCGCCACGGGACCAGACTCGAACGCCTATAAAAGGAGGTCCCGAGCCCCTCCAAGCGCTCAGGCGACCTCAGGCCTCCCCCCTGGTGCTCCCCTAGCCGTGGATTGACCGGAAGAGGCCCTCTCCCCCATCTCCAGCAGGTTCGGCCGCCGCCCTCCGGTCCCGCGAGTCGCCAACCGGGCCTCCCCAGCTCAGCTAGCACCACCACCCGCTTCCCCTTGTTCTTGCGGAGCTGCCCAGCGCCTCAACCTCGATCGGAAACCACCGGAGCCCAAACCCCCTTTGACTCCCGTAGCCCCCTCCGCCGCGGAGCTCGCCGCCGGCGACTCCTTCCACCACCATCGACCCAACGACCACCTGGAGGACCGTTCCGGTCTGGCGGGTCCATCCCTGCCCTCAGGTGCCCTCGAGGAGTCGTCGTTCGTCGACGGCAATCGCCGGAGTCCCGCTCCCGTTCGGGCAGAGAAGAGGAGGGAGAGGGGGGAATAGTCAAACCTGACCAGTGGGCCCCCTGGACCCACTGTCAGTGACCCAGCCCCGCCACTGCGTGTTTAAGTGGAAGCGTATATCCTCGAGTATGTGTCCACTACCCTGAAAACGTATTCTGTATCGAAACGTTTTCTTTTTCTGGTTTTATTTAAAACAGAATTTTGACCAAACTTTGACTGGCTATATCTTTTAAAATAAAAGCCCAAATGAGTTGATTCTTTTTCCTACCTCTCTCAAACTTCATCTAGTTTATTTTAAGATTTATTTCAAAAATATTTGGGACAACTTTTTGTACTATTTTTGAAATATTTGTTACTTGACTATTTTTCAAAATAGGAAATGGAGAGAGAAGAAAACTTTCAAAAAGTGCACCCCCTTGCATACTCTTGAAGGCAAGCATTCTGAACTCTGGCATAATATTTTCGTAAGGTGTTTTTGAGGCAGTTACCACACCACCCTGACTTGGAGCATGCGTTATTTCTATGTAACGATACAGTCACACCCATGAGTGCATATTGGAGATGCTTTACTGTTAGCAAATGGATATGCTGGTGATAATGATCATCCTCGCGAGCTTTTCATGCATACCGGCAGGAAGCCGGGAAAGTCGTGGTCTTGGGTAGACACGAACTTGTCCCTAGTTCCTCGTCGGGACGAGTGTGTCCGGTATGGCATGATGAGGTTTGATGAGCGGTGATCCTGTCTGTCAATGGGAATATATTGGTTATGCTAATCATTTGGAGAATACTTGGACCTACTGAGTCGGCCGTAGGTCGAGTCTTGTTCAGTAACTTCCCCTACTTGTTTTGTACTACCACTTGTCCCTGCCGCAGGTAGGGTACGGTTCAGTAAGTTGTCAACCCCTTACCAAGGCACACACCGTACAGAGAGGCCATGGTGGAAGATACCGGATGCATCCGGTAGGCATGCCACCTGGTCCGGGGACGTGGGTGTTTCCGGTTGGGACCGAGAGGGGGGCACCTCTTAGAGCGCGCGATATAAATTTGATCCCATGCTACGTCGAGGTTGTAGCCTCCCCACTTAGAGCTTTGCTTGACAGGTGTCGTGGGTGATTCCAGACACCGGTAAGTTAAGCTGGTGTGTGCAGGTCAGGCGTGTTTTCAATTAAAAGGCCGTAGGCGGAATTAGCCCCGATGGACTAAATAAATCCGTTACTCGTGGGTAAAGAGTACACCCTCTGCAGAGGATATATCTATTCGGATAGCCATGTCCATGGGTAAGGACTCCAGTCTGAGATGGGTCTAGTGATGGTCTTCGGATGGAGAAACGGCTAAACTAGATCATAGTAACGGTATTCGGATGGAGAAACGGCTAGACTGGAACCTTGATTATGACCTTTGACACATGAGGATTATGATTATTATTAATGTGGACTAACCAGTTACTTTATTTGAATTATTGAGTATCCCTGGGACGGTTCTACCTCCTGGATACTCACTGTGATTATTATTTATAAGCCCTTTATGTGGCGTCGCTCAGACGCCTGACTGCGGCATGCTTGTTATTTATTTATCCTTTATAAGCCCTTTATGTGGCGTCGCTCAGACGCCCGACTGCGGCATGCTTGTTATTTATTTATCCTTTATAAGCCCTTTATGTGGCGTCGCTCAGACGCCCGACTGCGGCATGCTTGTTATTTATTTATCCTTTATAAGCCCTTTATGTGGCGTCGCTCAGACGCCCGACTGCGGCATGCTTGTTATTTATTATTCCTTTATAAGCCCTTTATGTGGCGTCGCCCAGACGCCCGACTGCGGCATGTTTATCATTTATTTATTATTCATAAGCCCTTTATGTGGTGTCGCTCAGACGCCCGACTGAGGCATGATTTATCTTATTATCCTTTCGAGGCGTCGCTTCAGACACTCGATCGGTGCATTCTATTTCTACTCCCGTATTGCATATTCACATTTTACCTGCATGTGTGCATCATGAATTTTGTTTATTTCGTGACTGACGTTATGATCGTAGAAGCTTTCGGAGCATGATTACCCACTATTATATTATACCCGTGTTCATAATGTTTGCGAGTACATTCAAAGTACTCACTGGCTTGTCCCTGGCTATTGTCTTGGTCAGATTTCTTGCTTGGAGAGGAACGTTGCGATGACAGCCCCGGAACCTACGCTACGATGATAGCAGCCTCGCGAAGATAGGAGTTATCCTGGTCAGCTGTTCTTGTGGGAAATGGAGTCCCATAGACGCAAATGAACCTCAAACCGCTTCCGCCATCAACCACTAGAAACCAAGTGTTGTACTCATAGGCCACGATGGTCTTGTACTACATATTTTTGTACTTTGCTTGGAAATCTTGTATCAAGTTGGTGCCTCATCAGCTAACAGTAATCCTGGGGCTGGTGAGCATAAAGGCCATTTTCTGGGAAATTAATGTCCCGAAAAACCAGTCCTCACATCTCTCGCTGGGTCAAAGTGATGGACGACAAACTCGCAGGCCCAGCACAGAAGCGAAGCATACTTTGCACGCGAGTGATCATCCTATATCGGACTACGTACCACCTCTGCATGTGGCCCAAAGAGGTGTTTGTGTGATGTTTGAATACGCAATGCACAACTTTGATGTGGCACCACATATATAGGAAACCAAAAAGTCCCCACAGAGAGCGCGAGGTTCATGATGCGTGGTATGTGCTATATGTATGCCCCCATTCGACGCATGGTATATATGTACTTCTACTGTATAGCACAGACCAAAAAAGAATCATTCCTTGATGGTCAAATTAACCTCTCTCTCGTTGGGTAAAAGTGATGGAGGACAAACTCGCATGCCCACGGATGGAAGCACCACACGCGAGTGAGTTCCTATAGGGCAAACCACCGCCTGCATGGTATTACGTGATGTTTGAATACCAATATAATGTACAACTTTGATGTGGCACCTGCCTCGGGAACCAGAAAGTGCCCACATGGAGCGAGGTTATGACACGCATATATATAGAGTATTCATGTTTCCCCTCTTTGACATGTACATACACCTACCGTGCATATGCGTAACACAAACCAAAAAAGAACCATCCTTGTTGGTCAAATTAACCTCTCTCTCGTTGTACGTTCAACTGGTCAACGACGACCTCATGGGCCCACAGAGAGAGTCACATGCGAGTGAGTGTCATAGGACAAAACCACGGCGTGCATGTGCCCGTGTGTTATGTGATGTTTGAATACCCAATGCACAACTTTGACGTGGCACATGCTTCGCAAACCGGAAACGCACTACACCACGATGCTTAGCCCTCTCACTTCAAGCCGGTGGGAGGGTTTGTACGCACGTGCTCGAACTTTGATATGGAATCTCACCATGATCCGCACCACACACGAGCCAAGATGAATCCATCTTTGGTCAAATGCCTCTCGTTGTCGGTGGAAACTGAAAACCTTCTCAGGCTAACGAATGGGCATCTCGCTGATAACCGCCCGAGGGAGAGTGTCCGAGAGGACCACCAATGCATGCATGTGGCCCGAACATGTATGTATGAAAGGGTTGTGTAATGTTTTAAATAACCAATTCACGACTTTGATGTGGCATATATGACTCACAAAATGATCAATAATCCCACACGGAGGTTCACGACTCGTAGTGTAGTGCCAAACCCCTCCCCCCACCCCCACACACACACAGACACACACATCCTGCACCACCATAGCCACTCTGAGGAATGTCAAACTTTTTCTGCAGTGAACATGTGACCAAAGGAGTGTCGTGTTAAAATTTAAAAAAAACAGACATCATTCGACTGTTTTTATACATTGATTGATTTCCTAGGGATTTAATGTGCAAAAATCAAATTTGAGCTACATGTGCAGCAAAATGGATTGCAAAATCATATGTGTCCCTGGGTGCATGTTTCCCCGTGCAAGAGATTTCAAAACATTGAGAATATAGATTTTTAAAATTCAGTAAATCCAAAACTTAGTTGAAATTCATGAAACTTATCATGGTGTCATATATGGACACCAGTAGACTGTGATATTGTATTTTTTCCGTCAAATTTGAGACCCGTTTTGACATAACCTTCTTACAAACGGGAGATTATTAAAAACTGGCAACCAATATCTCATATGGATTATTTGTTCGGACTGTGTGCGTTAGACCATGCCATCCTTCGGTTAAGCAGTAAAGCGGCAGAATGAATCATCAATAAACCAAAAAGTATACATGCTGCCACGTGCCCCGTGTGTCGTGCGAGCAGGCGTGAGTTGACGGGGCGCATGCGAGCAGTCCACCGCATAGGCATACCAGGAGGCGTGCGTGCAGGTGTGCGAATTGACGGGAGGCGTTTTAGCTGCGCAGTGTCACCGGGAGGCGTGCGAGTAGCTGTGTGAAATGATAGTAGGAATGGCATAAGTCCGTCACGCAGGCTCACCGGGAGGCGAGACTGCCTTTGACCGCCACCCACCTCGCTCCCACTGGTCCGTATTAATTGCGCGCCCGAGTCGGCGGCCATAATAGGCGGCCGCACCCCCGGTCCACAATGGTCACCAACGTCTGGACTCTGGAGTGTATGAGGATACCGCCGAAGCGCACCATCGGAGCAAGTGGCGATGCCGGGGCTGGTGAATTAGCACCCGCGCAACGCGTGAAGCTAGGCACAGAGGTTGCCGTCGCCGCCGACAAGGTCTTGCACGGGCAGCAGCACGACCTTGACTTTGTCGGTGCCATCGTGCCCTCCCAGCCGGAGACGGAGGTCAACAACAACTCCGGCAACGACTGCGACTCCGGCGGAAAACCGGTTAGCAATCTATATACCCATTTGTGCGGCAAACTGTTTTCTCTAGTTACTCCCCCCCTCTCTAACTTTTTTGGAATACAAATCCTATGGTTATGTTCTCTCAGTCCATGAAATCAGTGTAATTAAGATCCGTTATATGCACATAGTGTATTGATTGTTTGAATGTTATCCGTATAGAGTTAGTAATTAATTGTTTGTTCTATACAAATGATTTTTGCTAATAATTCGACTAGGGTTAGCTTGCGTGCTAATAATTCGTGGCCAGATCTTGAGAAATGATTTTGAATGTCCTACATATATGTTTGTCCCTTTTTTTCCAGATCTTGAGAATTGATATTGAATATCCTACATGTATGTTTCTGCCATTTTTTTTCTTTTAGATTGGTATGTACACAGATGAGGCTCCGGCCAGCGCCGCCGCCGAATGTAGATCTTGGACCCGGCTGCGGCCAGAAGCGGCCACGCCCCCCGGACCTGAGGAACCAGTAGAATCTCCAGCGGATCGCATCAGCGATCTCCCGGACGGCATCCTTGGGGAGATCATCTCCCTTCTCCACACCAAGGATGGATGCCACACACACAAGTCCTCGCATCTCGGTGGCGCACTCTGTGGCACGCCGCGCCTCTTAATCTCAACTGTCGTCAGCTATCTATTGATGATGATTCTGAACTCCCCGGAGCCATCATCTCCTCCCACCAGGCTCCGTTCAACGCATCTGGATCCCGGCATGCTACCTGCTGGACATAGCCTGCATGGTGGCCTCCTGGCTGACATCCTGTCAATTCGATAAACTCCAGCAGCTTGAGTTTTACCAATACCTCAGCGATAGGTTACCACCAAGAGCTGCATCTGTGCCCTCACCACCGATGCCCATCTCATGGTTTTCTTCCTCTCTCCACACCGCCACCTTGACCCGGTGCCATCTAGCAAACAATCTGGTACAAATGCTTCGACTACCACTGCTAAAAAAACTTGTGCTTGTGTTGGTTCATCTATCGGAGGCCTCGCTGCACAGCATCATCCACTCCAGTTGCCCTGTCCTGGAGCGTTTGGTGCTTGTTTTTGGAAATGGAATCCATATCCCTTGTCCCAAAATAAAGTCGCCTCACCTTGTAAGCATTGGAATTCGTTTTGAAGGACAGTAGCTCATCATCGAAGATGCCCCTTCACTTCAAAGGTTGCTCCTTGATTGTTGTTATAAACCTTCGCAAATAATTGTGGTCTCTACGCCTAAACTAGAGACCTTGGGTGCAATTCGTGATCCTTTTAAATGGTTCAAGATGGTGTTTGCATCCACACCTATTGAGGTACTGTATACTATTCATGTACACTTTTGTACTTTGCATTTTTCATTTTTGCGCATAAGTTAAGTATCAACTTGGAGTACACTTTCAGTGCTAATATTATGTTCTATGCTCAATGAAGAGCTTGTCCATCCTATCAGTGGTGGTGGATTCTGTCAAGAACTTATATATCAGTATGTGGTGTTTTGATCTCAACATCATTATTGCCTTGCTGCAATGCTTTCCATGTCTGGAGAACTTGTATATAAAGGTGACGATTTCACGCACATTGAAAGCCCATATATAATGTACTATAATTAATCGTTCAACTATTGCTCTTTCAACATAATCTAATTTAGACATTAACTGTTTTCAATCTTCATCTCTATTTAGGCACTAACACATGGAGAAAAAGGTATAACCAATCGATGGTTCAAGAAGCACCGGGGTTTTCTCATGTCTCATGACATTCGTTTGAAGATAGTAACGCTGGAAGGATATGCATCCAACAGTGCAAACACTAGCTTTGTCACATTCTTCATGTTGAATGCGAGGGCGCTATTGTCCGTGAGGATTAAGTTTTTCAACAAGAAATTTCTCACGGAACTGTATGTGGAACAGCATAAAAAGAAGTTTCAGGTGGACCTAAGGGCTTCTGATCGTGGCCGGCTGCTACCTCTTGAGCATTGCGTTGGTTTTCCCTTGAAGAGGAAAGGGTGATGCAGCAAAGTAGCGTAAGTATTTCCCTCAGTTTTTGAGAACCAAGGTATCAATCTAGTAGGAGGCTACACGCAAGTCCCTCGCACCTACACAAACAAATAAATCCTCGCAACCAACGCGATAAGGGGTTGTCAATCCCTACATGGTCACTTACGAGAGTGAGATCTGATAGATATGATAGGATAATATTTTTTGTATTTTTATGATAAAGATGCAAAGTAAAATAAAAGCAAAGTAAAAAAGCAACGGAAATAACTAAGTGTTGGAAGATTAATATGATGAAGATAGACCCGAGGGCCATAGGTTTCACTAGTGGCTTCTCTGAAGAGCATAAGTATTTTACGGTGGGTGAACAAATTACTGTTGAGCAATTGACAAAATTGAGCATAGTTATGAGAATATCTAGGTATGATCATGTATATAGGCATCACGTCCGAGACAAGTAGACTGACTCCTGCCTGCATCTACTACTATTACTCCACACATCGACCGCTATCCAGCATGCATCTAGAGTATTAAGTTCATAAGAACAGAGTAACACCTTAAGCAAGATGACATGATGTAGAGGGATAAATTCATGCAATATGATAAAAAAAACATCTTGTTATCCTCGATGGCAACAATACAATACGTGCCTTGCTGCCCCTACTGTCACTGGGAAAGGACACCGCAAGATTGAACCCAAAGCTAAGCACTTCTCCCATTGCAAGAAAGATCAATCTAGTAGGCCAAACCAAACTGATAATTCGAAGAGACTTGCAAAGATAACCAATCATACATAAAAGAATTCAGAAGATTCAAATATTGTTCATAGATAAACTTGATCATAAACCCACAATTCATCGTTCTCAACAAACACACCGCAAAAGAAGATTACATCGAATAGATCTCCACGAGAGAGGGGGAGAACATTGTATTGAGATCCAAAAATAGAGAAGAAGCCATCTACCTACTAACTATGGACCCGAAGGTCTGAGGTAAACTACTCACACTTCATCGGAGAGGCTATGGTGTTGATGTAGAAGCCCTCCGTGATGGATGCCCCCTCCGGCGGAGCTCCGGAACACGCCCCAAGATGGGATCTCATGGATACAGAAGGTTGCGGTGGTGGAATTATGTTTTTGTCTCCGTATCTAATCATTTGGGGGTACGTAGGTATATATAGGAGGAAGGAGTACGTCGGTGGAGCAACATGGGGCCCACGAGGATGGAGGGCACGCCCAGGGGGGTAGGCGCGCCCCCCTACCTCGTGGCTTCCTGCTTTGTTTCTTGACGTAGGTTCCAAGTCCTCTGGATCATGTTCGTTCCGAAAATCATGTTCCCGAAGGTTTCATTCCGTTTGGACACCGTTTGATATTCTTTTTCTGCGAAACTCTGAAATAGGCAAAAAACAGCAATTCTGGTTGGGCCTCCGGTTAGTAGGTTAGTCCCAAAAATAATATAGAAGTGAATAATAAAGCCCAATAATGTCCAAAACAGAAGATATTATAGCATGGAGCAATCAAAAAATTATAGATACGTTGGAGACGTATCGAGCATCCCCAAGCTTAATTCCTTCTCGTCCTCGAGTAGGTAAATGATAAAAAGAGAATTTTTGATGCGGAGTGCTACTTGGCATTTCAATGTAATTCTTCTTAATTGTGGTATGAATATTCAGATCCGAAAGATTCAAGATAAAAGTTCATATTGACATAAAAATAATAATACTTCAAGCATACTAACTAAGCAATTATGTCCTCTCAAAATAACATGGCCAAAGAAAGTTCATCCCTACAAAATCATATAGTTTAGTCATGATCCATCTTCGTCACACAAGAATGCTCTCATCATGCACACCCAGATGACAAGCTAAGCAATTGTTTCATACTTTAGTAATCTCAAACTTTTTCAACCTTCACGCAATACATGAGCGCGAGCCATGGACATAGCACTATGGGTGGAATAGAATATGATGATGGGGGTTATGTGGAGAAGACAAAAAAAGGAGAAAGTCTCACATCAACGAGGCTAATCAATGAGCTATGGAGATGCCCATCGATTGATGTTAATGCAAGGAGTAGGGATTGCCATCCAACGGTTGCACTAGAGCTATAAATATATGAAAGCTCAACAAAAGAAACTAAGTGGGTGTGCATCCAACTTGCTTGCTCACGAAGACCTGGGGCACTTGAGGAGGCCCATTGTTGGAATATACAAGCCAAGTTCTATAATGAAAAATTCCCACTAGTATATGAAAGTGACAAAACAAGAGACTCTCTATCATGAAGATTATGGTGCTACTTTGAAGCACAAGTGTGGTAAAAGGATAGTACCATTGTCCCTTCTCTCTTTTTCTCTCATTTTTTTGGGCCTTCTCTTTTTTTATGGCCTTTCTCTCTCTTTTTTTTATTCCTCACTTGGGACAATGCTCTAGAAAATGATGATCATCACACTTCTATTTATTTACAACTCAATGATTACAACTCGATACTAGAACAAAGTATGACTCTATATGAATGCCTCCGGCGGTGTACCGGGATATGCAATGAACCAAGAGTGACATGTATGAAAGAATTATGAACGGTGGCTTTGCCACAAATACTATGTTAACTACATGAACATGCAAAGCAATATGACAATGATGAACGTGTCATGATAAACGAAATGGTGGAAAGTTGCATGGCAATATATCTCAGAATGGCTATGGAAATGCCATAATAGGTAAGTATGGTGGCTGTTTTGAGGAAGATATAAGGAGGTTTATGTGTGAAAGAGTGTATCATATCACAGGGTTTGGATGCACCGGTGAAGTTTGCACCACTCTCAATGTGAGAAAGGGCAATGCACGGTACCGAAGAGGCTAGCAATGATGGAAAGGTGAGAGTGCGTATAATCCATTGACTCAACATTAGTCATAAAGAACTCACATACTTATTGCAAAAATCTACAAGTAATCAAAAACCAAGCACTACGCGCATGCTCCTAGGGGGATAGATTGGTAGGAAAAGACCATCGCTCGTCCCCGACCACCACTCATAAGGAGGACAATCAAAGAACACCTCATGTTTCAAAAAATTTACATAACGTTCACCATACGTGCATGCTACGGGACTTGCAAACTTCAACACAAGTATTTATCAAATTCACAACTACTCAACTAGCACGACTTTAATATCACTACCTCCATGTCTCAAAACAATCATCAAGCATCAAACTTCTCTTAGTATTCAACACACTCATAAGAAAGTTTTTACTAATCTTGAATACCTAGCATATTAGGATTATTTAAGCAAATTACCATGCTATTTAAGACTCTCAAAATAATCTAAGTGAAGCATGAGAGATCAATAGTTTCTATAAAACAAATCCACCACCGTGCTCTAAAAGATATAAGTGAAGTACTAGAGCAAAACTATATAACTCAAAAGATATAAGTGAAGCACATAGAGTATTCTAATAATTTCCGTATCATGTGTGTCTCTCTCAAAAGGTGTGTAGAGCAAGGATGATTGTGGTAAACTAAAAAATAAAGACTCAAATAATACAAGACGCTCCAAGCAAAACACATATCATGTGGTGAATAAAAATATAGCTCCAAGTAAAGTTACCGATGGAAGTAGACGAAAGAGGGGATGCCTTCCGGGGCATCCCCAAGCTTTGGCTTTTTGGTGTCCTTAGATTATCTTGGGGGTGCCATGGGCATCCCCAAGCTTAGGCTCTTGCCACTCCTTGTTCCATAATCCATCGAATCTTTCACCCAAAACTTGAAAACTTCACAACACAAAACTTAACAGAAAATCTCGTGAGCTCCGTTAGCGAAAGAAAACAAACGACCACTTCAAGGTACTGTAATGAACTCATTCTTTATTTATATTGGTGTTAAACCTACTGTATTCCAACTTCTCTATGGTTTATAAACTATTTTACTAGCCATAGATTCATCAAAATAAGCAAACAACACACGAAAAACAGAATCTGTCAAAAACAGAACAGTCTGTAGTATTCTGTAACTAACGCAAACTTATGGAACTCCAAAATATCAGCCAAAATAGGAAGGCCTAGGAAATTTGTTTATTTATCAGAATCAATTGGAATCAATATTTTACCACGTTCTGGTGATTTTTAACAATTGCTTTCGTGAACAGAAAGTTTCTGGAATTTTCTGCAAGATCAAATAACTATCATCCAAGAAGATCCTATAGGTTTAACTTGGCACAAACACTAATTAAAACATAAAAACACATATAACCAGAGGCTAGATCAAATATTTATTCCTAAACAGAAGCAAAAAGATAAAAAAAACTAAAAATAGAATTGGGTTGCCTCCCAACAAGCGCTATCGTTTAACGCCCCTAGCTAGGCATAAAAGCAAGGATAGATCTAGGTATTGCCATCTTTGGTAGGCAATCCATAAGTAGCTCTCATGATAGATTCATATGGTAAATTTATTTCTTCCTAGGGAAGTGTTCCATGCCTTTCTTTAATGGAAATTGGAATCTAATATTCCCTTCCTTCATATCAATAATTGCACCAATCGTTCTAAGGAAAGGTCTACCAAGAATAATAGGACATGAAGGATTGCAATCTATATCAAGAACGATAAAATCTATGGGCACATAGTTCCTATTTGCAACAATAAGAACATCATTAATTCTTCCCATAGGTTTCTAAATAGTGGAATCCGCAAGGTGCAAGTTTAAAGAGCAATCATCAAAATCAAGGAAACCTCGCAAATCGCACAAAGTTTTTGGAATCGTGGAAACACTAGCACCCAAATCACACAAAGCATAGTATTCATGATCTTTAATCTTAATTTTAATAGTAGGTTCCCACTCATCATAAAGTTTTCTAGGGATAGAAACTTCCAACTCAAGTTTTTCTTCATAAGATTGCATCAAAGCATCAACAATATGTTTGGTAACAGCTTTATTTTGACTATAAGCATGAGGGGAATTTAGCACGGATTGCAACAAGGAAATACAATCTATCAAAGAGCAATTATCATAATTAAATTCCTTGAAATCCAAAATAGTGGGTTTATTAATATCCAGGGTTTTGTTCTCTTCAATCCCACTTTTATCAATTTTAGCATCAAGATCTAAACACTCTGAATTTTTGGAACGCCTTCTAGGTAAAGGTGGATCATATTCGGTCCCATCATTATCAAGATTCATATTGCAAAACAAAGATTTAATAGGGGACACATCAATAACTTTTAGATCTTCATCTTTATTTTCATAGAAATCCGGTTTAGCGGCCATCTTATTAACTAAGGTAGCCTGTTTATCCGATATTTCAGCTATCAACTTTTCAAGACGAGGAATTTGGGATCTCAAACCATCAAATTCTTTAGACATGTCATCGAGCTCTTTATTCATATAACTCATAAAGCTTTTTTGTTCCTTAAGCTCATTTCTGAAGAAATTATTATGCTCAAATTGCAAAACCATAAAACTCCTGACGTTGCTTTCGATCTCTTCTAACCTTTTAAGGTGAAGATCACCAAATATAGGTAGAGCCATCATGACAAACAAGAAATCCAACACACGAGCAAACAAAAAGCAAGCGAAAAAGAGGCAAACGGAAAAGAGAGGGCGAATAAAACGGCAAGGGTGAAGTGGGGGAGAGGAAAACGAGAGGCAAATGGCAAATAATGTAATGCGGGAGATAAGGGTTTGTGATGGGTACTTGGTATGTTGACTTTTGCGTAGACCTCCCCGGCAACGGCGCCAGAAATCCTTCTTGCTACCTCTTGAGCACTGCGTTGGTTTTCCCTTGAAGAGGAAAGGGTGATGCAGAAAAAGTAGTGTAAGTATTTCCCTCAGTTTTTGAGAACCAACGTATCAATCCAGTAGGAGGCTACACGCAAGTCCCTCGCACCTACACAAACAAATAAATCCTCGCAACCAATGCGATAAGGGGTTGTCAATCCCTACACAGTCACTAACGAGAGTGAGATCTGGTAGATATGATAGGATAATATTTTTCGTATTTTTATGATAAAGATGCAAAGTAAAATAAAAGAAAAGTAAAAAAGCAACGGAAATAACTAAGTGTTGGAAGATTAATATGATGAAGATAGACCCGGGGGCCATAGGTTTCACTAGTGGCTTCTCTCAAGAGCATAAGTATTTTACGGTGGGTGAACAAATTACTGTTGAGCAATTGACAGAATTGAGCATAGTTATGAGAATATCTAGGTATGATCATGTATATAGGCATCACGTCCGAGACAAGTAGACCGACTCCTGCCTGCATCTACTACTATTACTCCACACATCGACCGCTATCTAGCATGCATCTAGAGTATTAAGTTCATAAGAACAGAGTAACGCCTTAAGCAAGATGACATGATGTGGAGGGATAAATTCATGCAATATGATAAAAACCCCATCTTGTTATCCTCGATGGCAACAATACAATACAATACGTGCCTTGCTGCCCCTACTGTCACTGGGAAAGGACACCGCAAGATTGAACCCAAAGCTAAGCACTTCTCCCATTGCAAGAAAGATCAATCTAGTAGGCCAAACCAAACTGATAATTCAAAGATACTTGCAAAGATAACAAATCATACATAAAAGAATTCAGATGAGATTCAAATATTGTTCATAGATAATCTTGATCAAAAACCCACAATTCATCGGATCTCGACAAACACACTGCAAGAAGAATTACATCAAATAGATCTCCAAGAAGATCGAGGAGAACTTTGTATTGAGATCCAAAAAGAGAGAAGAAGCCATCTAGCTAATAACTATGGACCCAAAGGTCTGAGGTAAAGTACTCACACTTCATCGGAGAGGCTATGGTGTTGATGTAGAAGCCCTCCGTGATGGATGCCCCCTCCGGCGGACCTCCGAAACAGGCCCCAAGATGGGATCTCATGGGTACAGAAGGTTGCGGCGGTGGAATTAGGTTTTTGGCTCAGTATCTGATCGTTTGGGGGTACGTAGGTATATATAGGAGGAAGGAGTACGTCGGTGGAGCAACGTGGGGCCCACAAGGGTGGAGGGCGCGCCCCCTACCTCGTGGCTTCCTGCTTTGTTTCTTGGCGTAGGGTCCAAGTCCTCTGGATCATGTTCGTTCCGAAAATCACGTTCCCGAAGGTTTCGTTCCGTTTGGACTCCGTTTGATATTCTTTTTCTGCGAAACTCTGAAATAGGCAAAAAAACCAGCAATTCTGGGTTGGGCCTCCGGTTAGTAGGTTAGTCCCAAAAATAATATAAAAGTGAATAATAAAGCCAAATAATGTCCAAAACAGAAGATAATATAGCATGGAGCAATCAAAATTATAGATACGTTGGAGACGTATCACCGGCTTATATTTACAACAACTTGTCGTCATCATGGACCAGTAGATCTTTTGTACCGGGATCTTGATTTTATGGATCGGACCGATCCATTTGATTGTGACTGCCAAAAACTTTGGTTGAGTTCCTAATGAACAATTAATCCTCGTGCTTTTGTACCTTTTATAAGCTGGAGTTAGACATTGTTTCCCTTTTCAACAAGGGTTTGACCCACATTTTCTTTCATACTGGGCGTCTGTGTTCGTATAGGTACTACCTCTGTTGTGGTTTATTCTTTATTGACCCCCTTCATATTTTGTAGTACCAAACTTTGACCTCATATTTAACTAAGAATATATTAATGCATGTCATCGAAAATAATATTGTTGGAAGGCTATTCCCGGCTATGTTCATCTACTATATGCAATAATTATGCATGTGTTTGCTCGCCATTTAGGCGGCCGCTGCGTGCTCTGATCGTGTGCCTCCGCGCGCTCTACTCGCCGTTTAGGCGCCCTCGGGCCGCGTCCCTATGCGCGCTCTGCTCGCCGTTTAGGCGCCAAGTCTCACTCAGGTTGCATCGTCCCTCCGCGCGCGCTCTGCCAGCGGTTGGGGCCGGCGCACGATCACGTTGGGGAAGCTTTAGTTATTTGATCTTAGATTATGTTAATTAATTATACCTCCAGAGCCAGAATCACCCGGTTCTAGAGGTATAATTAATTAACCTAAATTATGATCTCTGGCACCCGTTCCCGTTGCGCAACTCCATCCTGTCATCGGCCGTTGGGGGTATGCCGGTATGTGTGGGTAACTAGCTAGCAATTGGATCAGTAGAGAGTCGCCGCCGCCGGCCATTGCTGTGGTTATTTATAGCTAGCAGCTGGCTAGGGGATTGGGTATTTTACAATTCACCCCTATGGAGCGCGGGAAGCCTTCGCTAGAGCGCGGGAAGCCTTCACTGGAGCACGGGAAGACTTGAGCACACAACCCGACAACCATATGCGGTGTCACGTGTTACCGGGCATGTGTTAACATAAGGAAACGTATGTGTAACTTACTAATCATCGCACACGAGTACTCGCACACGCATCGTGTGCGATACTCCAAGCCATCGCAAGCAACTAGTATGCATTTTCAAAGTTTTTAGTACACACAGAATCGCACACGGATTAACTCTAGTACCCGTGTGTGTTATATTTTCTCATCGCAAACAGTTCATTCGAGTGGGTTGTTTGCCGTGTATCACTGATACGTCTCCAACGTATCTATAATTTTTGATTGCTCCATGCTATATTATCTTCTGTTTTGGACATTATTGGGCTTTATTATTCACTTTATATTATTTTTGGTACTAACCTATTAACCGGAGGCCCAGCCCAGAATTGCTATTTTTTGCCTATTTCAGAGTTTCGCAGAAAAAGAATATCAAACGGAGTCCAAACGGAATGAAACCTTCGGGAACGTGATTTTCGGAACGAACATGATCCAGGAGACTTGGACCCTACGTCAAGCAACCAACAGGGAAGCCACGAGGTAGGCGGGCGCGCCCTCCACCCTTGTTGGCCCCCTGTTGCTCCACCGACGTACTTCTTCCTCCTATATATACCTACGTACCCCCAAACGATCAGATACGGAGCCAAAAACCTAATTCCACCGCCGCAACCTTCTGTACCCACGAGATCCCATCTTGGGGCCTGTTCCGGAGCTCCGCCGGAGGGGGCATCCATCACGGAGGGCTTCTACATCAACACCATAGCCTCTCCGATGAAGTGTGAGTATTTTACCTCAGACCTTCGGGTCCATAGTTAGTAGCTAGATGGCTTTCTCTCTCTTTTTCGATCTCAATACAATGTTCTCCCCCTCTCTCGTGGAGATCTATTCGATGTAATCTCTTTTGCGGTGTGTTTGTTGAGACCGATGAATTGTGGGTTTATGATCAAGTTTATCTATGAACAATATTTGAATCTTCTGAATTCTTTTATGTATGATTGGTTATCTTTGCAAGTCTCTTCGAATTATCAGTTTGGTTTGGCCTACTAGATTGATCTTTCTTGCAATAGGAGAAGTGCTTAGCTTTGGGTTCAATCTTGCGGTGTCCTCTCCCAGTGACAGTAGGGGCAGCAAGGCACGTATTGTATTGTTGCCATCGAGGATAACAAGATGGGTTTTTTATCATATTGCATGAATTTATCCCTCTACATCATGTCATCTTGCTTAAGGCGTTACTCTGTTCTTATGAACTTAATACTCTAGATGCATGCTGGATAGCGGTCGATGTGTGGAGTAATAGTAGTAGATGCAGGCAGGAGTCGGTCTACTTGTCTCGGACGTGATGCCTATATACATGATCATACCTAGATATTCTCATAACTATGCTCAATTCTGTCAATTGCTCAACAGTAATTTGTTCACCCACCGTAAAATACTTATGCTCTTGAGAGAAGCCACTAGTGAAACCTATGGCCCCCGGGTCTATCTTCATCATATTAATCTTCCAACACTTAGTTATTTCCGTTGCTTTTTACTTTGCTTTTATTTTACTTTGCATCTTTATCATAAAAATACCAAAAATATTATCCTATCATATCTATCAGATCTCACTCTCGTAAGTGACCGTGTAGGGATTGACAACCCCTTATCGCGTTGGTTGCGAGGATTTATTTGTTTTGTGTAGGTACGAGGGACTCGCGCGTAGCCTCCTACTGGATTGATACCTTGGTTCTCAAAAACTGAGGGAAATACTTACGCTACTTTGCTGCATCACCCTTTCCTCTTCAAGGGAAAACCAACGCAGTGCTCAAGAGGTAGCAAGAAGGATTTCTGGCGCCGTTGCCGGGGAGGTCTACGCAAAAGTCAACATACCAAGTACCCTTCACAAACCCTTATCTCCCGCATTACATTATTTGCCATTTGCCTCTCGTTTTCCTCTCCCCCACTTCACCCTTGCCGTTTTATTCGCCCTCTCTTTTCCGTTGCCTCTTTTTGCCCGTCTCTTGTTTGCTCGTGTGTTGGATTGCTTGTTTGTCACGATGGCTCAAGATAATACCAAATTGTGTGACTTTACCAATACCAACAATAATGATTTCCTTAGCACTCCGATTGCTCCTCTTACCGATACTGAATCTTGTGAAATCAATGCTGCTTTGTTGAATCTTGTCATGAAAGATCAATTCGCCGGCCTTCCTAGCGAAGATGCCGCTACTCATCTAAATAGCTTCGTTGATTTGTGTGATATGCAAAAGAAGAAAGATGTTGATAATGATAGTGTTAAATTGAAGCTATTTCCTTTTTCGCTTAGAGATCGTGCTAAAGCTTGGTTTTCGTCTTTGCCTAAAAATAGTATTGATTCTTGGAATAAGTGCAAAGATGCTTTTATCTCTAAGTATTTTCCTCCCGCTAAGATCATCTCTCTTAGAAACGATATTATGAATTTTAAGCAACTTGATCATGAACATGTTGCACAAGCTTGGGAGAGGATGAAATTAATGATACGTAATTGCCCTACGCATGGTTTGAATTTGTGGATGATTATACAAAATTTTTATGCCGGATTGAATTTTGTTTCTAGAAATCTTTTAGATTCGGCCGCGGGAGGCACTTTTATGGAAATCACTTCAGGAGAAGCTACTAAACTCCTAGATAATATTATGGTTAATTATTCTCAATGGCACACTGAAAGATCTACTAATAAAAAGTGCATGCGATAGAAGAAATTAATGTTTTGAGTGGAAAGATGGATGAACTTATGAAATTATTTGCTACTAAGAGTGTTTCTTCTGATCCTAATGATATGCCTTTGTCTACTTTGATTGAGAATAATAATGAATCTATGGATGTGAATTTTGTTGGTAGGAATAATTTTGGTAACAACGCGTATAGAGGAAACTTTAATCCTAGGCCTTATCCTAGTAATTCCTCTAATAGTTATGGTAATTCCTACAAAAACTCTTATGGAAATTTTAATAAGATGCCCTCTGAATTTGAGACTAGTGTTAAGGAGTTTATGAATTCGCAAAAGAATTTCAATGCTTTGCTTGAAGAAAAATTGCTTAAAGTTGATGAATTGGCTAGGAACGTTGATAGAATTTCTCTTGATGTTGATTCTTTGAAACTGAGATCTATTCCTCCTAAGCATGATATCAATGAGTCTCTCAAAGCCATGAGAATTTCCATTGATGAGTGCAAAGAAAGAACCGCTAGGATGCGTGCTAAGAAAGATTGCTTTATAAAAGCGTGTTCTTCAAATTTCTATGAAAATAAAGATGAAGATCTAAAAGTTATTGATGTGTCCCCTATTAAATCTTGTTTTGCAATATGAATCTTGATAATGATGGGACTGAATATGATCCACCTTTACCTAGAAGGCGTTCCAAAAATTCAGAGTTTTTAGATCTTGATGCTAAATTTGATAAAAATGGGATTGAAGAGAACAAAACCCTAGATATTAATAAACCCACTATTTTGGATTTCAAGGAATTTAATTATGATAATTGCTCTTTGATAGATTGTATTTCCTTGTTGCAATCCGTGCTAAATTCTCCTCATGCTTATAGTCAAAATAAAGCTTTTACCAAACATATCGTTGATGCTTTGATGCAATCTTATGAAGAAAAACTTGAGTTGGAAGTTTCTATCCCTAGAAAACTTTATGATGAGTGGGAAACTACTATTAAAATTAAGATTAAAGATCATGAATGCTATGCTTTGTGTGATTTGGGTGCTAGTGTTTCCACGATTCCAAAAACTTTGTGTGATTTGCTAGGTTTCCATGATTTTGATGATTGCTCTTTAAACTTGCACCTTGCGGATTCCACTATTAAGAAACCTATGGGAAGAATTAATGATGTTCTTATTGTTGCAAATAGGAACTATGTGCCCGTAGATTTTATCGTTCTTGACATAGATTGCAATCCTTCATGTCCTATTATTCTTGGTAGACCTTTCCTTAGAACGATTGGTGCAATTATTGATATGAAGGAAGGGAATATTAGATTCCAATTTCCATTAAAGAAAGGCATGGAACACTTCCCTAGGAAGAAAATAAAACTACCATATGAATCTATTATGAGAGCCACTTATGGATTGCCTACCAAAGATGGCAATACCTAGATCTATCCTTACTTTTATGCCTAGCTAGGGGCGTTAAACGATAGCGCTTGTTGGGAGGCAACCCAATTTTATTTTTAGTTTTTTGCTTTTTGCTTCTGTTTAGGAATAAATATTTGTTCTAGCCTCTGGTTAGATGTGTTTTTATGTTTTAATTAGTGTTTGTGCCAAGTTAAACCTATAGGATCTTCTTGGATGATAGTTATTTGATCTTGCTGTAATTTCCAGAAACTTTCTGTTCACAAAATAATTGTTAAAAATCACCAGAGCGTGATAAAATATTGATTCCAATTGCTTATGATCAACAAACAAATTGTATAGGTCTTCCTATTTTTGCTGATTTTTTTGGAGTTCCAGAAGTTTGCGTTAGTTACAGATTACTACAGACTGTTCTGTTTTTGACAGATTCTGTTTTTCGTGTGTTGTTTGCTTATTTTGATGAATCTATGGCTAGTAAAATAGTTTATAAACCATAGAGAAGTTGGAATACAGTAGGTTTAACACCAATATAAATAAAGAATGAGTTCATTACAGTACCTTGAAGTGGTCTTTTGTTTTCTTTCGCTAACGGAGCTCACGAGATTTTCTGCTAAGTTTTGTGTTGTGAAGTTTTCAAGTTTTGGGTGAAAGATTTGATGGATTATGGAACAAGGAGTGGCAAGAGCCTAAGCTTGGGGATGCCCATGGCACCCCCAAGATAATCTAAGGACACCAAAAAGCCAAAGCTTGGGGATGCCCCGGAAGGCATCCCCTCTTTCGTCTACTTCCATCGGTAACTTTACTTGGAGCTATATTTTTATTCACCACATGATATGTGTTTTGCTTGGAGCGTCTTGTATGATTTGAGTCTTTGCTTTTTAGTTTACCACAATCATCCTTGCTGTACACACCTTTTGAGAGAGACACACATGATTCGGAAATTATTAGAATACTCTATGTGCTTCACTTATATCTTTTGAGTTATATAGTTTTTGCTCTAGTACTTCACTTATATCTTTTAGAGCACGGTGGTGGATTTGTTTTATAGAAACTATTGATCTCTCATGCTTCACTTAGATTATTTTGAGAGTCTTAAATAGCATGGTAATTTGCTTAATAATCCTAATATGCTAGGTATTCAAGATTAGTAAAAACTTTCTTATGAGTGTTTTGAATACTAAGAGAAGTTTGATGCTTGATGATTGTTTTGAGACATGGAGGTAGTGATATTAAAGTCGTGCTAGTTGAGTAGTTGTGAATTTGAGAAATACTTGTGTTGAAGTTTGCAAGTCCCGTAGCATGCACGTATGGTAAACGTTATGTAACAAATTTGAAACATGAGGTGTTCTTTGATTGTCCTCCTTATGAGTGGCGGTCGGGGACGAGCGATGGTCTTTTCCTACCAATCTATCCCCCTAGGAGCATGCGCGTAGTGCTTGGTTTTTGATGACTTGTAGATTTTTGCAATAAGTATGTGAGTTCTTTATGACTAATGTTGAGTCCATGGATTATACGCACTCTCACCTTTCCACCATTGCTAGCCTCTTCGGTACCGTGCATTGCCCTTTCTCACATTGAGAGTTGGTGCAAACTTCGCCGGTGCATCCAAACCCCGTGATATGATACGCTCTTTCACACATAAACCTCCTTATATCTTCCTCAAAACATCCACCATACCTACCTATTATGGCATTTCCATAGCCATTCCGAGATATATTGCCATGCAACTTTCCACCATCCAGTTTATCATGACACGTTCATCATTGTCATATTGCTTTGCATGATCACGTAGTTGACATAGTATTCGTGGCAAAGCCACCGTTCATAATTCTTTCATACATGTCACTCTTGGTTCATTGCATATCCCGGTACACCGCCGGAGGCATTCATATAGAGTCATACTTTGTTCTAGTATCGAGTTGTAATCATTGAGTTGTAAATAAATATAAGTGTGATGATCATCATTTTCTAGAGCATTGTCCCAAGTGAGGAATAAAAAAAGAGAGAAAGGCCATAAAAAAGAGAAGGCCCAAAAAATGAGAGAAAAAGAGAGAAGGGACAATGTTACTATCCTTTTACCACACTTGTGCTTCAAAGTAGCACCATAATCTTCATGATAGAGAGTCTCTTGTTTTGTCACTTTCATATACTAGTGGGAATTTTTCATTATAGAACTTGGCTTGTATATTCCAACAATGGGCCTCCTCAAGTGCCCTAGGTCTTCGTGAGCAAGCAAGTTGGATGCACACCCACTTAGTTTCTTTTGTTGAGCTTTCATATATTTATAGCTCTAGTGCATCCGTTGCATGGCAATCCCTACTCCTTGCATTAACATCAATCGATGGGCATCTCCATAGCTCATTGATTAGCCTCGTTGATGTGAGACTTTCTCCTTTTTTGTCTTCTCCACATAACCCCCATCATCATATTCTATTCCACCCATAGTGCTATGTCCATGGCTCGCGCTCATGTATTGCGTGAAGGTTTATAAGTTTGAGATTACTAAAGTATGAAACAATTGCTTGGCTTGTCATCGGGGTTGTGCATGATGAGAGCATTCTTGTGTGACGAAGATGGAGCATGACTAAACTATATGATTTTGTAGGGATGAACTTTCTTTGGCCATGTTATTTTGAGAGGACATAATTGCTTAGTTAGTATGCTTGAAGTATTATTATTTTTATGTCAATATGAACTTTTATCTTGAATCTTTCGGATCTGAATATTCATACCACAATTAAGAAGAATTACATTGAAATTATGCCAAGTAGCACTCCGCATCAAAAATTCTGTTTTTATCATTTACCTACTCGAGGACGAGCAGGAATTAAGCTTGGGGATGCTTGATACGTCTCCAACGTATCTATAATTTTTGATTGCTCCATGCTATATTATCTTCTGTTTTGGACATTATTGGGCTTTATTATTCACTTTTATATTATTTTTGGGACTAACCTATTAACCGGAGGCCCAGCCCAGAATTGCTGTTTTTTGCCTATTTCAGAGTTTCGCAGAAAAAGAATATCAAACGGAGTCCAAACGGAATGAAACCTTCGGGAACGTGATTTTCGGAACGAACATGATCCAGGAGACTTGGACCCTACGTCAAGCAACCAACAGGGAAGCCACGAGGTAGGGGGCGCGCCTACCCCCCAGGGCGCGCCCTCCACCCTCGTGGGCCCCCTGTTGCTCCACCGACGTACTTCTTCCTCCTATATATACCTACGTACCCCCAAACGATCAGATACGGAGCCAAAAACCTAATTCCACCGCCACAACCTTCTGTACCCACGAGATCCCATCTTGGGGCCTGTTCCGGAGCTCCGCCGGAGGGGGCATCGATCACGGAGGGCTTCTACATCAACACCATAGCCTCTCCGATGAAGTGTGAGTAGTTTACCTCAGACCTTCGGGTCCATAGTTAGTAGCTCGATGGCTTTCTCTCTCTTTTTGGATCTCAATACAATGTTCTCCCCCTCTCGCTCTCGTGGAGATCTATTCGATGTAATCTTCTTTTGCGGTGTGTTTGTTGAGACCGATGAATTGTGGGTTTATGATCAAGTTTATCTATGAACAATATTTGAATCTTCTGAATTCTTTTATGTATGATTGGTTATCTTTGCAAGTCTCTTCGAATTATCAGTTTGGTTTGGCCTACTAGATTGATCTTTCTTGCAATGGGAGAAGTGCTTAGCTTTGGGTTCAATCTTGCGGTGTCCTTTCCCAGTGACAGTAGGGGCAGCAAGGCACGTATAGTATTGTTGCCATCGAGGATAACAAGATGGGGTTTTTATCATATTGCATGAATTTATCCCTCTACATCATGTCATCTTGCTTAAGGCGTTACTCTGTTCTTATGAACTTAATACTCTAGATGCATGCTGGATAGCGGTCGATGTGTGGAGTAATAGTAGTAGATGCAGGCAGGAGTCGGTCTACTTGTCTCGGACGTGATGCCTATATACATGATCATACCTAGATATTCTCATAACTATGCTCAATTCTGTCAATTGCTCAACAGTAATTTGTTCACCCACCGTAAAATACTTATGCTCTTGAGAGAAGCCACTAGTGAAACCTATGGCCCCCGGATCTATCTTCATCATATTAATCTTCCAACACTTAGTTATTTCCTTTGCTTTTTACTTTGCTTTTATTTTACTTTGCATCTTTATCATAAAAATACCAAAAATATTATCCTATCATATCTATCTGTTCTCACTCTCGTAAGTGACCATGTAGGGATTGACAACCCCTTATCGCGTTGGTTGCGAGGATTTATTTGTTTTGTGTAGGTACGAGGGACTCGCGCGTAGCCTCCTACTGGATTGATACCTTGGTTCTCAAAAAATGAGGGAAATACTTACGCTACTTTGCTGCATCACCCTTTCCTCTTCAAGGGAAAACCACAGCAGTGCTCAAGAGGTAGCAATCACACACATCTTGTTTACACGAATCATTTGTGTTTTTTGGCTCATCGCAAACAGTTCATCTATGTGAACTGTCTGCCGCATATCACACACATCTTGTTAAGTTGAACCATTTCTGCTGTGTTCCCTAGTCAAAAACAGTTCGTCCAGTGAACCGTATGCCGTATATCACACACAGCTTGATCTGGCTGACCATTTCTATTGCATTCCCTAATAGCAAACAGTTCATCGAAGCGAACTGTATGCCGTATATCGCACACACATTGACATGGCTGCCCATTTCTGTTGTTCTATCTAATCGCAAACAGTTTGTATGGATCAACCGTATGCCCCACATCGCACACGTAACTAAAATCTGAACCGTGTTTGATGTCTCCACCGTCGCAAACGTTTTGCATCTTTTTTGATGGTTTTTTACATCCCCGTTTGCGATTAATGTATCGCACGCAGTTTCGTCAAAGGGTCTCTGATCGTAGTGTCGCGTTAGCAGCATCCTGCAGTAGTGTTCTTTCCCAGTGACAGAAGGGGCAGCAAGACACGTATTGATCGTTCCCATTAAGGATAACAAGATGGGGTCTATTCCTACGTGAATAGATATTGTCTACATCATGTCATCATTCTTATTGCATTACTCCGTTTTTCCATGAACTTAATACACTAGATGCATGCTGGATAGCGGTCGATGTGTGGAGTAATAGTAGTAGATGCAGGCAGGACTCGGTCTACTAATCTTGGACATGATGCCTGTATAATGATCATTGCCTGGATATCGTCATAATTATTTGAGGTTCTATCAATTTCCCGATAGTAATTTGTTTACCCACCGTGTGCTATTTCTTGAGAGAAGCCACTAGTGAAATCTACGGCCCCCGGGTATATTTTCCATCATATATTTGCAGATCTACATTGCTATTTGCCTTTTCTTTTATTTTCATCTTTTATTTTCATATATATATTATCAAAAACCCAAAAATACCTCGCTGAGTTTTATTTGCCGTTATTTGCATCTATCAATCTATCACAATTTGTATCCCGTCAACTTGACAATTTCTGGCACCGTTACCCGAAAGGGATTGATAACCCCTTTTACACGTCGGGTTGCAAGTATTTGTTCTTTGTGTACAGGTACCGTTTACATAGTGTTGCTTGGTTCTCCTACTGGTTCGATAACCTTGGTTTCATAGCTGAGAGAAATACCTACCGAAGTTGTGCTGCATCATCCATTCCTCTTTCGGGAAATACAGATGTAGTTCAAGCGACATCAGAACCCTAATAAAATTCTAGAGCTTGTTAAAACCAAAGTTACTACTGACATGAATAGAGCACTGACCAAGCCTTTCTCGGTCGAGGAGATTAGTGACTCGTTATTCTAAATTGGTCCCCTCAAGGCCCCAGGACCCGACGGATTTCCTGCACTATTTTCCAAAGAAACTGGGATGTGCTGAAGGATGAGGTGGTGAAAGGTGTTCTATGTTTCTTTGAGGATGGCATCCTTCCAGAAGGAATAAATGACACTATGATAGTACTCATCCCTAAAGGAAAGAACCCTCAATCGCTGAAAGATTACCGTCCCATCAGTTTATGCAATGTCATATACAAGGTGATATCAAAATGTCTGGTTAACAGATTGCAGCCGTTTTTGGATGAAATCATTTCTGAGACATAGAGTGTGTTTATTCCGGGACGCTTGATCACGGACAATGCCACCATTGCCTTCAAATGTTTCCACAAGATTCAGTACTCTAAGAACAAACATAACACCCATCGTGCATACAAACTGGACTTGGCTAAGGCGTATGATAGAGTGGACTGGGCATTCTTGAAAGGGGTCTTACTGAAAACTGGTTTTAATCATAAGTGGACTGATTGGGTGACGCAATGTGTCAGTTCAGTCAGATACTCCATCAGATTTAATAGAGTATTAGCTCTGTTCTCCCCTGAGAGGGTACTATGACAAGGAGACCCGCTGAGTCCATACCTCTTCCTCTGTGTGGTAGATGGCCTTGTCAGTTTGATTAATAAACAGATTGATGGTAGGAACCTGACCCCCCTCAAAGTTGCTAGGAACAATCCTGGTATCTCAAACCTTCTATTTGCTGATGACAGTTTGTTATTTTTTAAGGCCACGGCTGGACAAGCTGAGGCAATCAAAAGAGTGCTAACTACCTTCTAGATGTGTACGGGGCAATTATTAAGTGAGAGCAAGTGTTCTCTTCTTTTCAGCGAACTTTGTCTGGTGGAGACCAGAGAGACTATTAAGGGACTACTGGGAGTAGTATCCACCTCCTTTGAAACTAAGTATTTGGGTATACCCACTCCGGACGACATGATGAAGAATGAATGTTTCCAACCAATTATGGAGAAGTTTAGCAAACGATGCAATGACTGGTCCAAAAAATTCATGTCATACGTCGCGAAAGAAGTGCATGTCAAATCGGTTGTCCAGGCTCTGCCCTGTTATACTATGGGAGTCTTTCTGTTGTCCAAAGGTTTTTGTGATAAATATGAAAAGTTGATTAGGGACTTCTGGTGGGGCGACGAGGAGGGACACAGGAAAGTTCATTGGATGTCTTGGGAGCATATGACTAAACCGAAATGTGCTGGTGGTATTGGTTTCAGAGATATGCACCTCTTCATCATTGTGTTACTTGCCAAGCAAGGTTGGAGACTTCTTCAGAAGCCAGATAGCCTGTGTCCGAGAGTAATCAAGTCCAAATATTATCCTCACGGCAACTTTTTGCATACAGTGTTAGCATCTGATGCATCCCCGATCTGAAGGGGTATTGAGGCTGGCCTTGAGCTTCTCAAGAAAGGGATAATATGGCATGTAGGGAATGGAAAACGTATTCAGATACAAAGGGATCAATGGATCCCGAGGTCAGATGGTCTCAAATCAGCGGGTTTCATCAGGAGATCGAGCCTACGGTGGGTCAACCAACTTATGCTACCGGACAGTAAAGAATGGAATACTGATCTAATAAAACAAATTTTCCATGGCTTTGACGCGGAAGAAATATGCAAAATCAACATCCCTAGGTCGGATGCAGAGGGTGTGGCATTATGAAAAGAATGGGGCTTTTACTGTCAAGAGCACATACAAACTTGCGTCCTCCATCCAAGGCCAAACCCTGCACATGGCATCGAGCTCTGCAAGTGGGACACAGAACCGAAGTATCTGGGACATCATTTGGAAGGCTATTGTCCCACCTAAAGTCAAAATACATGGCTGGAAAGTTGCAACAAACTCTTTGGCTACAAAGAAGAACAAGTTCAGAAGGACCATTGAGGTCGATTCCACTTGCATTATCTGTGGGAATAGTGAAGAAGATGAATTTCATGCAGTCATCGAATGTACCAAGAGTAGAGCCCTGAGAGGAGCAATGCGTGATGAATGGGAACTCCCCAGAATGCTCATTCCGACACACTAGGCCTAATTGGTTTCAGTTGCTTCTTATTACGGAAACGAAGGATATTCGAGCGAAAATTTTGATGCCACTCTGGAGATGCTGGCACTTACGGGAGGATTGTGTGCATGGAAATGGTAAAGAATCAATCAGTCATTCTATTGCCTTCCTACTTTAGTATGATGAGGAGCTGAAAAATGCTTCTATGAGCCCTTCCTCTGTTTATGGAAAAGAAACAAGGGTGTTGGCCAGTTCTGCAGTCAAACAACCGACCAACTACAACAGAAAGTGGATCCCGCCTTCGCAAGGAACGGTCAAGCTTAATAGTGACGCTGCCTTCTCAGTCGACAGTGGGAATAGCTGGGCGGGAGGTGTTGCCAGGGATTATAGAGGATAGGTCCTCCTGTCGCTAGGCAATCAGTTGCCAAGATCGAGCAACGTCGAGGAAGCGGAAGCCCGTGCGGCACTGTTTGGCTTGCATGCTTTGGCCGCTGTCTTCAGAGGCCCAGTGAAGCTTGAAATGGACTGCAAAACTATGATTAAGAAGCTCAGTATTAATGGCCCCAGCCTGTCCACGTGCTATGGAGTGATCTGTGACATCCGAGATGCTCTTGCTTTGTTTTCATAACATAGCTTATCATGTACTGGGAGAGACTACAATGTTTTGGCCCATGAGAAGGCAGCTGAAGCAAAGCAAAAAAATGACTTGCTTATCATTGTGGGAGTTCCTGATAGATTAAGATTTCTGTTGACCCTGGATTGTAATCCTTCTACTTGAGCTCATCTGCTCTTGTTTTTTTAAATAGTTTATTTTCCCTTGCAATAAAAGATCATATATATTTTGGAGCAACTTTTATTGCTTTTTGCACCGATGAAAACTTACTTGAAGGATCTTATTCAATCCACAGGTAGATATGGTGGACTCTCATGGCAAGAAACTGGGTTAAAGGGTTTTTGGATGGAGAAGTAGTATTTCTACTTAGTACGAAATTTTGGCTAGCAAAACTTAGTCTTATAGTAAGAATTGGCGGTAGAAAAATGCCAATGATATAGAGATGTGAAACCTCTATGAATCAAGAACCGGGAAAAACTCCAACATCGAAAACATCATAGAAGATGCATATGAACTCCATTTTCGGTGAACTTGAGCTTGTCATGAAGATGACCATAAGCTCTAAAACTCACAAAGAAAAACACCAAACAAGAACCAAGAAAGATGATGCAAGGATGCAATGGTTTGAGCTCTCTACGAATGATATGATCAAGCTACTTACTTGAGGGCCCACCTTGATAGTAGGCAATCGATCCTATAACCCGGTCTCCTGACTACCACCATGTGACCGGTAAAATAGAAAACCTATCAAGGGAAAACATTTGCCTTCCATATAGTCCACTTGAGCTAGATGATGATGATATTGACTTCCTCAAGTTGGACCACCTTTCTTGATTGCGTTGGCTCGATGAAGACACGTAGATTGCTCCCCCATACTCCACTATGGGTGAGCCACTCTTCGGCACATCTTCACAAGTCCATTATCACCACAATGGAGGGAAAGCTTCAAGCATGATCTCCTCGTGATGCTCCACTTGACTTAAACACCGCAATCTTGATGATGATCACCACTTGATGTCATCCTCCATGGGTTGTATGAGATCTTCCTCTTGACGCAAGCCCATGGAAGCATACCTAACCCCACATAGAACTCTCATGTAGACCATGGGTTAGTACACAAAGCGTAATGGACAATGCTTATCATACCATGGGATCACTTGATCCCTCTCGGTACATCTTGTATGCTTGTGTGTTGATAAACTTGATTCACTCTTTGACTTAGTCTTGATCAACCTTGTATCATGTCTTCTCTATGACCAACCTTTGGATAATTCCTTGAGTAGCACCTTGGTCATCACATAATCTCCTTGAAACCAACAAATGGACTTCAAGAAATGCCTATGGACAAACCCTTAGAACATAACTCAAGGCAACCATTAGTCCATAGAGAATGTCATCAATTACCAAAACCACACATGGGGGACACCATCACCTTTGCCCCACTATCGGTAACATCCTTGTTAATATTCGTGTTCTTACTAGCACTGGAATGGTAGTAGTTCGTAATGGTCATCATTGCATTAGAATTTTTGGAGTGGCACACTTGTTCCTACTCCTATGCCTAACCGTTTCTCCATCGAGCATGCACAACTGTATTATGTTGCATAGGAAGGAGATGCAGCTTTTGACTAAGAAGGCCCAGAACCAGAACAAGTACATGAAGAAGAACTTGCCACCGACAAGAAGAGGAGCGGCCACAACAAGAAGACTACACCACCTAGGCAGACCTCAACAGCCTCCAGGGCTCTATCCAAGATATTGAAGGAAATATGCCCTAGAGGCAATAATAAAGTTATTATTTATTTCCTCATATCATGATAAATGTTTATTATTCATGCTAGAATTGTATTAACCAGAAACATAATACATGTGTGAATACATAGACAAACATAGTGTCACTAGTATGCCTCTACTTGACTAGCTCGTTAATCGAAGATGGTTGAGTTTCCTAGCCATGGACATGAGTTGTCATTTGATTAACGGGATCACATCATTAGGATAATGATGTGATTGACTTGACCCATTCCGTTAGCTTAGCACTTGATCGTTTAGTATGTTGCTATTGCTTTCTTCATGACTTATACATGTTCCTATGACTATGAGATTATGCAACTCCCGCTTACCAGAGGAACACTTTGTGTGCTACCAAACGTCACAACGTAACTGGGTGATTATAAAGGTGCTCTACAGGTGTCTCCGAAGGTACTTGTTGAGTTGGCGTATATCGAGATTAGGATTTGTCACTCCGATTGTCGGAGAGGTATCTCTGGGCCCACTCGGTAATACACATCACTGTAAGCCTTGCAAGAATTGTAACTAATGAGTTAGTTGCGGGATGATGTATTACGGAACGAGTAAAGAGACTTGCCGGTAACGAGATTGAACTAGGTATTGAGATACCGACGATCGAATCTCGGGCAAGTAACATACCGATGACAAAGGGAACAATGTATGTTGTTATGCGGTTTGACCGATAAAGATCTTCGTAGAATATGTGGGAGCCAATATGAGCATCCAGGTTCCGCTATTGGTTATTGACCGGAGACGTGTCTCGGTCATGTCTACATAGTTCTCGAACCCGTAGGGTCCGCACGCTTAAAGTTTGGTGACGATCGGTATTATGAGTTTTTGTTTTTTGATGTACCAAAGGTAGTTCGGAGTCCCGGATATGATCACGGACATGACGACGAGTCTCAAAATGGTCGAGACGTAAAGATCGATATATTGGATGACTATGTTCGGACACCGGAAGTGTTTCGGGAGGTTTCGGACATTTACCGGAGTGCCGGGGGGGTTACCGGAACCCCTCGGGGAGTATATTGGGCCTAATGGGCCTTAGTGGGAGAAGAGGAGGGGCGGCCAGGGCAGCCGCGCGCCCCCTCCCCTCTTGTCCGAATTGGACAAGGAGGGGGCGGCGCCCCCCTTTTTCCTTCTCCTCCTCTCTCCCTTCCTTCCCTTCTCCTACTCCAATAGAGAAAGGAGGAGTCCTACTCCCGGTGGGAGTAGGACTCCCCCCTTGCTCCTTTATATACGGGGCAGGGGGCACCTCTAGACAGACAAGTTGATCTGTTGATCTCTCCCAGCCGTGTGCGGTGCCCCCTCCACCATATTCCACCTCGGTCATATCATAGCGGTGCTTAGGCGAAGCCCTGCGTCGGTAGCAACATCATCACCATCATCACGCCGTCGTGCTGACGGAACTCTCCTGTGAAGCTCTGCAGGATCGGAGTTCGCGGGATGTCATCGAGCTGAACGTGTGCTGAACTCGGAGGTGCGGTACGTTCGGTACTTGGATCGGTCAGATCGTGAAGACGTACGACTACATCAACCGCGTTGTGCTAACGCTTCCGCTTTCGGTCTACGAGGGTACGTGGACAACACTCTCCCCTCTTGTTGCTTTGCATCACCATGATCTTGCGTGTGCGTAGGAAAATTTTGAAATTACTACGTTCCCCAACAGTGGCATCCGAGCCAGGTTTATGCGTAGATGTTATATGCACGAGTAGAACACAAGTGAGTTGTGGGCGATACAAGTCATACTGCTTACCAACATGTCATACTTTGGTTCGGCGGTATTGTTGGATGAAGCAGCCCGGACCGACATTACGTGTACGCTTACGCGAGACTAGTTCTACCGACGTGCTTTGCACACAGGTGGCTGGCGGGTGTCTGTTTCTCCAACTTTAGTTGAACCGAGTGTGGCTACGCCCAGTCCGTGTGAAGGTTAAAACAGCACTAACTTGACGAAATATCGTTGTGGTTTTGATGTGTAGGTAAGAACGGTTCTTGCTCAGCCCGTAGCAGCCACGTAAAACTTGCAACAACAAAGTAGAGGACGTCTAACTTGTTTTTGCACAGCATGTTGTGATGTGATATGGTCAAGGCATGATGCTATATTTTATTGTATGAGATGATCATGTTTTGTAACCGAGTTATCGGCAACTGGCAGGAGCCATATGGTTGTCGCTTTATTGTACGCAATGCAATCGCCCTGTAATTGCTTTACTTTATCACTAAGAGGTAGCGATAGTCGTAGAAGCAATAGTCGGCGAGACGACAACGATGCTACGATGGAGATCAAGGTGTCGCGCCGGTGACAATGGTGATTATGACAGTGCTTCGGAGATGGAGATCACAAGCACAAGATGATGATGGCCATATCATATCACTTATATTGATTGCATGTGATGTTTATCTTTTATGCATCTTATTTTGCTTTGATTGATGGTAGCAATAAGATGATCTCTCACTAAATTTCAAGATCAAAGTGTTCTCCCTGAGTATGCACCGTTGCCAAAGTTCGTCGTGCCGAGACACCACGTGATGATCGGGTGTGATAAGCTCTACGTTCATCTACAACGGGTGCAAGCCAGTTTTGCACACGCAGAATACACGGGTTAAACTTGATGAGCCTAGCATATGCAGATATGGCCTCGGAACACTGAGACCGAAAGGTCGAGCGTGAATCATATAGTAGATATGATCAACATAGTGATGTTCACCATTGAAAACTACTCCATCTCACATGATGATTGGACATGGTTTAGTTGATTTGGATCACGTGATCACTTAGATGATTAGAGGGATGTCTATCTAAGTGGGAGTTCTTAAGTAATATGATTAATTGAATTTAAATTTATCATGAACTTAGTACCTGATAGTATTTTTCTTGTCTATGTTGTTGTAGATAGATGGCCCGTGCTGTTGTTCCGTTGAATTTCAATGCGTTCCTTGAGAAAGCAAAGTTGAAAGATGATGGTAGCAATTACACGGATTGGGTCCGTAACTTGAGGATTATCCTCATTGCTGCACAGAAGAATTACGTCCTGGAAGCACCGCTGGGTGCCAGGCCTGCTGCAGATGCAACTGACGACGTTAAGAACGTCTGGCAGAGCAAAGCTGATGACTACTCGATAGTTCAGTGTTCCATGCTTTACGGCTTAGAACCGGGACTTCAATGACGTTTTGAACGTCATGGAGCATATGAGATGTTCCAGGAGTTGAAGTTAATATTTCAAGCAAATGCCCGGATTGAGAGATATGAAGTCTCCAATAAGTTCTACAGCTGCAAGATGGAGGAGAATAGTTCTGTCAGTGAATATATACTCAAAATGTCTGGGTATAACAATCACTTGATTCAACTGGGAGTTAATCTTCCGGATGATAGTTTCATTGACAGAATTCTTCAATCACGCCACCAAGCTACAAGAGCTTCATGATGAACTATAATATGCAAGGGATGGATAAGACAATTCCCGAGCTCTTCGCAATGCTAAAGGCTGCGGAGGTAGAAATCAAGAAGGAGCATCAAGTGTTGATGGTCAACAAGACCACCAGTTTCACGAAAAAGGGTAAAGGGAAGAAGAAGGGGAACTTCAAGAATAATGGCAAACAAGTTGCTGCTCAAGAGAAGAAACCCAAGTCTGGACCTAAGCCTGAGACTGAGTGCTTCTACTGCAAGCAGACTGGTCACTGGAAGCGGAACTACCCCAAGTATTTGGCGGATAAGAAGGATGGCAAGGTGAACAAAGGTATATGTGATATACATGTTATTGATGTGTACCTTACTAGAGCTCACAGTAGCACCTGGGTATTTGATACTGGTTCTGTTGCTAATATTTGCAACTCGAAACAGGGACTACGGATTAAGCGAAGACTGGCTAAGGACGAGGTGACAATGCACGTGGGAAATGGTTCCAAAGTCGATGTGATCGCCGTTGGCACGCTACCTCTACATCTACCTTCGGGATTAGTTTTAGACCTGAATAATTGTTATTTGGTGCCAGCGTTAAGCATGAACATTATATCTGGATCTTGTTTGATGCGAGACGGTTATTCATTTAAATCTGAGAATAATGGTTTTTCTATTTATATGAGTAATATCTTTTATGGTCATGCACCCTTGAAGAGTGGTCTATTTTTGTTGAATCTCGATAGTAGTGATACACATATTCATAATGTTGAAGCCAAAAGATGCAGAGTTGATAATGATAGTGCAACTTATTTGTGGCACTGCCGTTTGGGTCATATTGGTGTAAAGCGCATGAAGAAACTCCATACTGATGGACTTTTGGAATCACTTGATTATGAATCACTTGGTACTTGCGAACCATGCCTTATGGGTAAGATGACTAAAACACCGTTCTCCGGAACATGGAGTGAGCAACAGATTTGTTGCAGATCATACATACTGATGTATGTGGTCCGATGAATATTGAGGCTCGCGGCGGGTATCGTTATTTTCTCACCTTCACAGATGATTTGAGCAGATATGGGTATATCTACTTAATGAAATATAAGTCTGAAACATTTGAAAAGTTCAAAGAATTTCAGAGTGAAGTGGAAAATCATCGTAACAAGAAAATAAAGTTTCTACGATTTGATCGTGGAGGAGAATATTTGAGTTACGAGTTTCGTCTACATTTGAAACAATGCGGAATAGTTTCGCAACTCACGCCACCCGGAACACCACAGCGTAATGGTGCGTCCGAACGTCGTAATCGTACTTTACTAGATATGGTGCGATCTATGATGTCTCTTACTGATTTACCGCTATCGTTTTGGGGTTATGCTTTAGAGACGGCTACATTCACGTTAAATAGGGCACCATCGAAATCCGTTGAGACGACGCCTTATGAACTGTGGTTTGGCAAGAAACCAAAGTTGTCGTTTCTTAAAGTTTGGGGTTGCGATGCTTATGTGAAAAAGCTTCAACTTGATAAGCTCGAACCCAAATCGGAGAAATATGTCTTCATAGGATACCCAAAGGAAACTGTTGGGTACACCTTCTATCACAAATCCGAAGGCAAGACATTCGTTGCTAAGAATGGATCCTTTCTAGAGAAGAAGTTTCTCTCGAAAGAAGTGAGTGGGAGGAAAGTAGAACTTGATGAGGTAACTATACCTGCTCCCTTATTGGAAAGTAGTTCATCACAGAAATCTGTTTTTGTGACTCCTACACCAATTATTGAGGAAGCTAATGATGATGATCATATAACTTCAGATCAAGTTACTACCGAACCTCGTAGGTCAACCAGAGTAAGATCCACACCAGAGTGGTACGGTAATCCTATTCTAGAGGTCATGTTACTTGACCAAGGCGAACCTACGAACTATGAAGAAGCGATGGTGAGCCCAGATTCCGCAAAATGGCTTGAGGCCATGAAATCTGAGATGGGATCCATGTATGAGAACAAAGTGTGGACTTTGGTTGACTTGCCCAATGATCGGCAAGCAATAGAGAATAAATGGATCTTCAAGAAGAAGACTGGCGCTGACAATAATGTTACTGTCTACAAAGCTCGACTTGTTGCAAAAGGTTTTCGACAAGTTCAAGGAGTTGACTACGATGAGACTTTCTCACCCGTAGCGATGCTTAAGTCTGTCCGAATCATGTTAGCAATTACCGCATTTTATGATTATGAAATTTGGAAAATGGATGTCAAAACTGCATTCCTGAATGGATTTCTGGAAGAAGAGTTGTATATGATGCAACCAGAAGGTTTTGTCGATCCAAAGGGATCTAAGAAAGTGTGCAAGCTCCAGCGATCCATTTATGGACTGGTGCAAGCCTCTCGGAGTTGGAATAAACGTTTTGATAGTGTGATCAAAGCATATGGTTTTATACAGACTTTTGGAGAAGCCTGTATTTACAATAAAGTGAGTGGGAGCTCTGTAGCATTTCTAATATTATATGTGGATGACATATTACTGATTGGACATATAGAATTTCTGGATAGCATAAAAGGATACTTGAATAAGAGTTTTTCAATGAAAGACCTCGGTGAAGCTGCTTACATATTGGGCATCAAGATCTATAGAGATAGATCAAGACGCTTGATAGGACTTTCACAAAGCACATACCTTGACAAAGTTTTGAAAAAGTTCAAAATGGATCAAGCAAAGAAAGGGTTCTTGCCTATGTTACAAGGTGTGAAGTTGAGTCAGACTCAATGCCCGACCACTGCAGAAGATAGAGAGAAAATGAAAGATGTTCCCTATGCTTCAGCCATAGGCTCTATCATGTATGCAATGTTGTGTACCAGACCTGATGTGTGCCTTGCTATTAGCTTAGCAGTGAGGTACCAAAGTAATCCGGGAGTGGATCACTGGACAGCGGTCAAGAACATCCTGAAATACCTGAAAAGGACTATATGTTTCTCATTTATGGAGGTGACAAAGAGCTAGTCGTAAATGGTTACGTCGATGCAAGCTTTGACACTGATCCGGACGATTCTAAATCGCAAACCGGATACGTGTTTACATTGAACGGTGGAGCTGTCAGTTGGTGCAGTTCTAAACAAAGCGTCGTGGTGGGATCTACGTGTGAAGCGGAGTACATAGCTGCTTCGGAAACAGCAAATGAAGGAGTCTGGATGAAGGAGTTCATATCCAATCTAGGTGTCATACCTAGTGCATCGGGTCCAATGAAAATCTTTTGTGACAATACTGGTGCAATTGCCTTGGTAAAGGAATCCAGATTTCACAAGAGAACCAACCACATCAAGAGACGCTTCAATTCCATCTGGGACCAAGTCCAGGTGGGAGACATAGAGATTTGCAAGATACATACGGATCTGAATGTTGCAGACCCGTTGAATAAGCCTCTTCCACGAGCAAAACAGATCAGCACCAAAACTCCAAGGGTGTTAGAATCATTATTGTGTAATCTAGATTATTGACTCTAGTGCAAGTGGGAGACTGAAGGAAATATGCCCTAGAGGCAATAATAAAGTTATTATTTATTTCCTCATATCATGAGAAATGTTTATTATTCATGCTAGAATTGTATTAATCGAAGATGGTTGAGTTTCCTAGCCATGGACATGAGTTGTCATTTGATTAACGGGATCACATCATTAGGAGAATGATGTGATTGACTTGACCCATTCCGTTAGCTTAGCACTTGATCGTTTAGTATGTTGCTATTGCTTTCTTCATGACTTATACATGTTCCTATGACTATGAGATTATGCAACTCCCGTTTACCAGAGGAACATATTGTGTGCTACCAAACGTCACAACGTAACTGGGTGATTATAAAGGTGCTCTACAGGTGTCTCCGAAGGTACTTGTTGAGTTGGCGTATATCGAGATTAGGATTTGTCACTCCGATTGTCGGCGAGGTATATCTGGGCCCACTCGATAATACACATCACTATGAGCCTTGCAAGCATTGTAACTAATGAGTTAGTTGCGGGATGATGTATTACGGAACTAGTAAAGATACTTGCCGGTAACGAGATTGAACTAGGTATTGAGATACCGACGATCGAATCTTGGGCAAGTAACATACCGATGACAAAGGGAACAACGTATGTTGTTATGCGGTTTGACCGATAAAGATCTTCATAGAATATGTGGGAGCCAATATGAGCATCCAAGTTCCGCTATTGGTTATTAACCGGAGACGTGTCTCGGTCATGTCTACATAGTTCTCGAACCCATAGGGTCCGCACGCTTAAAGTTTGGTGACGATCGGTATTATGAGTTTTTGTGTTTCGATGTACCGATGGTAGTTCGGAGTCCCGGATATGATCACGGACATGACAACGAGTCTCGAAATGGTCGAGACATAAAGATCGATATATTGGATGACTATGTTCGGACACCGGAAGTGTTTCGGGAGGTTTCGGACATTTACCGGAGTACCGGGGGGTTACCGGAACCCCCCGGGGAGTATATTGGGCGTAATGGCCTTAGTGGGAGAAGAGGAGGGGCGGCCAGGGCAGCCGCGCGCCCCCTCCCCCTCTAGTCGGAATTGGACAAGGAGGGGGCAGCGCCCCCCTTTTTCCTTCTCCTCCTCTCTCCCTTCCTTCCCTTCTCCTACTCCAACAAGGAAAGGAGGAGTCCTACTCCCGGTGGGAGTAGGACTCCCCCCTTGGCGCGCCCTCCTTGGCCGGCCGCCTCTCCCCCTTGCTCCTTCATATACGGGGGCAGGGGGCACCTCTAGACAGACAAGTTGATCTGTTGATCTCTCCCAGCCGTGTGCGGTGCCCCCTCCACCATATTCCACCTCGGTCATATCGTAGCGGTGCTTAGGCGAAGCCCTGCATCGGTAGCAACAACATCACCGTCATCACGCCATCATGCTGACGGAACTCTCTTATGAAGCTCTGCTGGATCGAAGTTCGCGGGACGTCATCGAGCTGAACGTGTGCTGAACTCGGAGGTGCCGTACGTTCGGTACTTGGATCGGTCGGGTCGTGAAGACGTACGACTACATCAACCGCGTTGTGCTAACGCTTCCGCTTTCGGTCTACGAGGGTACGTGGACAACACTCTCCCCTCTCGTTGCTTTGCATCACCATGATCTTGTGTGTGCGTAGGAAAATTTTGAAATTACTACGTTCCCCAACAGATATGAGCAACCTCGCGGAGTCTCTTCGAGGCACGTCTGCCTACATGAACATGAGCTTCTTCAACTGGAGCCAGGAGTAGGCTCCTGACCAACCGTCGCAATGGTCTCGCCTGTTTGGGCTTGTAAAAGCCTAAGCTTGGGGGAGGTTATCAGCACTTCTACATCAAGATGTGGTGGTATTTGAACAATTTATAATGAGGTTGTATTTAAGCTTGAGGAGCTTCAAAACACTCGTGTTGGTTTGTTCCAACACTTTGCTTTTACTTGCTTTCACTAGTGCAGGCGACTGCTATACAAACGGTTTTTACCCCCTTTCCGCGATGGAGTTTTAAACCATCGCCTTGCCTGTGTGTGTGATAGGGGGGTCCTTCACACACGACCCAGAAACCGTCGTGATAGGCCCTCCGGTCACACACGCGGGGCAAAAAGAGCTCGTGTGCGATCGGGCGAGCCATCGCACACAATTATACAGGCCCAATCGTTTCCGTTTGTATATACATCCCACACAGTGAATCCAAGAAAAATGTTTTCGTTCGTTTATACATCCCACACAGTGAATCCCAGACAAACGTTTTCGTTCGTAGGTACATCACTTGACAATTTTCCCCATCACATCATCTATGATAGTGTTGCCATTGCAGACGATATTAATAATTTTATTGTTTGCGTATTGAATGCATCACGCATGGTGCCTACAAGAAACTGTGTGGCATAGGCTGTCCATCACACACACTTTTTATGTGGAAAACTTTTGCGGCCTAACGCAAATAGTTGTCTAGAGGAAGTCATGTGTGATTGTTCATTGATCCAACATGTTTACTTCCTAGAAACTCTGTGGGTTGTCTAAAGTCATCGCCCACGATGTTGTCTCAGTAACCGTTGCAATAGAAAAACCCAATTAGCAGGCTAACTGGCCTATTATTTTTAATCCATTTAGTAATCAAATTTACATTTCATATTAAGCACACCATATATTTCATTTTTGTAATACGAAACCAGGATTTCATAATTGAAATACATAAGAGTACAACATCATATAGCTTCAGCAGTCAGTTACACCATATAGCTATATAGCTAGCTACCCCATTACACAACAGCACCAAGTTTCACATGCAACATCTAAAACCTTTGGAAAATAGCATCATAGATGGTAGATAGACAGATGAATCTCATCTGGAAAACTGCTGAAGCGGAAGGCGAATATTGAGCCTTCAGTGATGTTGAAGGTCCTTGCAACTTTAGGCCAGTGACTGTGGATCATTGGACGCCCATCTTTCATCCTCTTGAGGAAGACTTCTATATTGTACCGTGGGTGTTGTATGAACACCTTCCTCGCCTCTTGACCATACAGGTAGTTTGAGAGGTAATCATCAGTGAACTGCTTTGGAAAGGCCTGGAAACAAAGATATGCATAAATACCTTCTCTAAAATTTGAAATGGCACAAAGGAATAAAAAAACAAGGTATAAGAGTTACCATCATGTAGTTCACTAATGTCTTCTTCATTGTGCAGGCAAAGATCTTGTTGTTTTGTGTTGCTAGCTTTTTTATCCTAACAATTTTTCTCAGTTTCTTAACTTGACTGATATTCATGGACATCTCATTTCCCCAATGCAAAAAATGGGTCGAATAGTGGGTCAAAATTTCTAACAGCATGACCTAGATGTGCAAGACCAAATTGTTAAAAATCTAAATATTAGAATGGTTCCTGTAATTACGCAATAATGTGTTATTAGACAAAGGACCATGCATGTGCAAACCTCGATGGTAGATCTCAGTGCCTCCCATGTTTCCTTGCAACACATATAAGGTAGTTATTGATCAGGTTAAGTGAGGGTTGGCATACTATCAGTAAAATATGTTGATGAAAAATAAACACATTGCAGATTCAGCAGATTAATTCGAGCCAAAGACATCGATCACTACTTTAGTGAATCTTCGAACAGACTCCAAGATTGTGTCTTCACCAATGTGGACATAGTCATCGATTGCATCGGCCGAACACCCATATGCCAAGACTCAAACAGCCGCCCATATGCCAAGACTCGGACAGCAGCAATGCATTTCATCATAGGGCTTGCACTTATCTCTCCACATGCATTTCTCTGAAGCTTGAACCAATCATCATATCTCTCAACGACTTCTTGCTCATCATATCTCTCAACGACTTCTTGCAATGGTGAGAAAAAGACTTGTGTGCATCCGAAAGCGCCGGCAAAAGTACTTCTCCGGATATGTTGGCTTTGTGGCAAAGTAGTCTCTCATGATCTTCGCATGACCTCTGATCTATCACGGTTGATGTGTATGCGGCCAAACTGTGATCCTCTCCTCGGCTGCCGAACATCATCATTGAAAATCATGCCTAAAACAGTGTCATAGTCATCATCGTCTTCTTCCTCTTCGGATGACGACGAGTCCTCCAAAGCCATCTCCCTCAACCTCTTCATGTACAATTCAAATGGCTTGGTTCAATCCAAACGGCTCGGTTCACAAACAAACGATCAAAAAACTCACCTAGTCAATTCGGCGAACACTTGCGGTGCGGTGGTGGTGCACTGGCCGGTCGGTGTCGTTCTGGCCAAACAGGCCGGCGACGACGAGAGGGAAGTAATCCAACGAATCAACAACAATGGCGACGGCGGCGACGGCGACGGTTCACCTGATTCCGGTAACGGGGACGGGGACCGAAAGGGCTGGACGTCTGGTAGGGGAGGCAACGAGGCGATAGCGGGGCCGGCGGGGGGTCGCGCCGGCAAAAGTGTGGGCGCCAAGGAGGGGGGTGCACGCAAGGGAGCGGCTCGGCTTTTACTCAACCACCAATCGGCGGAGTAAATTTAGAGAGAGGATTGGGGAGAGAAGTAAAATGTTACTCCCTTACAATGGATAAGGGATCGTCTAGGTAAATAGAAATTTTATTTCTCTAACGGTTATAAGGGATCGGTTAGAAATACCCTTAGCACCCGTACGTACATGGAGGGGCCTTACGTCGATCCAGATCGGACGGGCGGTCATCGAGGTGACTCGGCTCTGTTCTCTACTAAATCCGCGTGTTTCTGTTCTCATCTTCAGTTTTGGGAAATATGGTGGAAAACATTGCATCTCATGAAGCAAGAAGTTTTAGGCGTTTACAGATCAAATGTGAGATGTTTACTCGGCGTACTCTGAGATATGCAAACGTGAGCCAGTGAGCCATGTGTCTCTGTACTTTGCCATGATCATCTTGAGGACACGTATCGAACACATTGCAACTGATGACAAGACTAATCGAGGATCAGAAAAACTAGTTAAGCTGTCTCCGATTTCTGCAGTGGGCGAGCAGATTTAACAGCAACGCACAGAAAGATGGGGTCTCAAAATCAAAGTCTGATCCATGACGACGACGAACATACTGCTACAAACAAGATGAAAATTGAGGTTCGCAATGGAGATTGGAGATCAGCAGCAGTAGCGATGCAGAGTATTGTCTTTCTTCATCCTCTTCCTTCTTCTATCCTGTTCCCTGTGCAGTGGTGGTGGCTTGCTACGATCTGTCTCGTCAATGGCGATGGGGGAAAAAACTTGGAAGCTCGGTCAGTAGGAGGGGGTGGCGAGGGCCAGCTCGGTGCCCACTCTGCCGCCGGTCGTCGTCTTCCCGCTTTCCGGCAGGCCGACGGCGGCTCCGCACGGGAACGGCAGCGACGACGCGTCCTGCGCCGTGTGCCGGAGCTGCAGGTCCAGGCCGCCGGAGTGGGGCTGCGCTGGCTCCTGGAGGCAGACGTCAACCCTGGGGCTGCTGCTGGTGGCCGGTGGCTGGACCGGCGAGCCTGGGGCGGGGAGGAGCAGGAGCTTGGCGGAGGAGGCGGCGTTGGTGGAGGAGGCCGACGGCGGCGTGGGCGGGAGCTCGAGACTGCCGTCCATCGCGCACTCGTCGTCGTCTCTCGCCGCCGTCGGGGTCCGCGGCGACGAGGGTTGCGCCTCGTCCGGCCACTCCCTGCACTTCCCGCCGTCGCCGTCGACGTCGGCGAGCTGGTCGCCTGCGCCATTGCTCTCCTGCCTGTCAGCTTGGCGGCACTCCTTGGCGCACAGAAGAAGACGCGGCTCTGGTCCCGTGATCCGCAGCTGCTGCTGCTCCCCATCATTCAGAAACTGCATGCCCTCCTGTTCACACACACAGTAAATTAAAATTACCAAATCATTCCTCAAATCTGATGCTAATTTGTAATCATCAGGCACAGAATCTTGGAGCAAATGCTATCATAACAAGAAACCAGAAACATTGTTCATTACTCATCTTGCAACTTCAGTAAGGTACTGGCAATCAAGTCAAGTGTGTGTACCTTGAGAGACAGGAAAGAAGTGGACAGAGCAGCCACCTGCTGCTCCAGCCTGGTGTTCTTCTCAAGCACAGCCTCATACTTCTCCTACACAACACATTCAGGCACATGATTAACTCATCATGAAATGCAGATGCATAGTAGCACTGTGCAAGATTGGTTAGAATTCAGATGTACCTTGAGGAACAGAACCTCCTCCTCCAGCTTGCCATTCGCCCGTGTCGCGCTGGTGTACTTCTCCTGAAAACAGATACACAGCAATGGCTTCAGCATGATCAACAATGTGGAGACAACAATTCAACCAGGAAAGTAGAATCTCATTATTCAGGTTTAACTTGGCAGGCATTTCTTGCAAGATAGCTAACTAGATAAGTATGATGAATTTTAAGCTGAGGAGTTGCAGCAGTTAGTGAAGTGTACCTCCAAGGACAGGACTTGCTTTTCCAGATTGCCATTGGCCTTCATCACACACTCATACTTGTCCTGCAAATAAGATCATCATGAGTTCAAGATCAGCTAAGGAAATACTCCATGGAACAAACAAAAAGAAAGTAAACTTTGCAATTCTTACAGCACTAGTGGAAAGAGAGATGCATTCTGATGATTAAAACTACCTATGTCAAGTGTACTGTCAAGTGTACTTTGCAGTATATCTGCAGATCATCAATGGAAATAAAAAGGAGCTTTGCCTAAACCTCGGTGTAAAAAATGTGAGAAGCAAAGCTAAGAAAGAGTGGTGTGTACTGCAGGTGTCTCTGCAATGCCTTCCCAGAGGAGACAAATTGAGAGCTAGTACAAGTGTACCATGCTTTGGAAAGGCAAACCTGCTCCTGCATCTCACAAATTTCTGATGCAGTACTGCAGTGTAGTACCATGAGGCAACCAAAACCAAGACTTGCCTCATGGAAGCAACTCAAATGTCAAAATTTCTTTCTTTCTGTGATTGAAACTCCAAAAACAAGTCTATCACAAAACCAAAACCAAAGACTTTCCACTTCCAATCCAAGCAAACTCAAATGTCAAAGTTCTTTCTTTAACTGAAACTCCAACAACACCAAAGTTTTCACAGAAGATGGAGCTCAAGGCAAAGAGTGTGCATCATAAACTGAAAGGATGGGCTATGCATGCATACCCCATTCTCCCATATTTTTTATTACAACAAATGTACATGATGCAGAACAGGGAGATGTAATTTTGACAGCAAATATACATGATGCAAACAGAGAGGTGCAAAGCAAAGAGATGCATGTCTCAGGACAGATAAGTGTGGTCACCTGATAAGGCTCATGAGAAATGCAGGCTTTGACTGCCTCGGGTTTCTTTTCATTGTTCATTGTGCCTTGATGTGCCTTCACCAGCTGCTGCATGTGCCTTCATACACAAATTCAGAGCAACAGAATTCAGTGCCAACACAAAACTGAATAGAGCAATGCAAAAATGTTGACAATTCAGCACAAGTAATCAACTGCAGCACAAATTAGCATTGCTCTATGCAGCACAAGTGCCTTCATACACAAATTGTAACAAAATTCAGTGTTAACACAACACTGGCATTGCTAGTTAATTTGCTACCTACTCTAGGCAAGAATCTTAACAGTATAGTAGCAATTCTGCACAAATGATCAACTTTAGCACAAACATTTCTTCCTCACATGGAAGAATCAATGGAAGATCGTATCAGCATTGCACTGCATTCTACAGTTAGACCAATCCAAGAAGATGAAGAAGAAATTGCAAGAGAAGATGGCAGGAGAACAGGAAAAAGGAGACCTTTTTACTCCGGCGAGCTCCTTGGTGAGCTCCTCCACCTGCATCTTTGCCTTGAGCGCGTAGCCGTCGGCGGACACGGGGTCCCCGCGCTTCCACCCTGGCGGCGGCACCCAGTACGGGTCGACGCCGACCTCCCGGCGCAGGGCGGCGAGCTCGGCCGGCTCGAGCCAGTACTCCATGGCGCCGTCGGCGGTGTGGCGGCGGCGGATGCGCTCGGCGCTGCCGCGCGGCACCTTGTCGGCGGTGTGCTTGAGGAGGTGGTCGAGGAGGCCCGTGTCGCCGACGTGCTTGCGCGCCGCCTGCCGCAGCTCGCCGCGGGGGACGGTCTTGCCGGCGCGCGCGCCGAAGCGGCGCAGGACGCCGAGCAGGGACGCCTCGGCGGCCGCGTAGCGCGTGGCCGTCCACCGGTCGACCATGCCGCGCGGCACGGCCAAGGCGGCGGCGGTGGCCTCCTCGGCCTTGACTGCGCGTGGGGGCTTCGTCTCCGGCTCCTCCGTGACGGTGACGGCGCGGCCGCAGAGAGGAGCCTTGCTCTTCCTCTCCCTCTTGACGGCCACCAGCACCACCGCCGTGCGCTCCTCCTCCGGCAGGCCTCTCTTCTTCTCCGCCTTGACCGCGGTGCGCTCCTCCTCCGGCAGGCCCCTCTTCCTCTCCGTCTTGACCGCGGTGCGCTCGTCCCGGCCGCCGCCCTCCTTCTCCTCCGGCAGGTTCGTCTTCTTCTCCTTCTTGACCACCTTGCGCTCCTCCTCTGGCACCGGCGGGGTCGCCTTCTTGGCGCGCTTGGCGACGCCACGGCCACGGCGACGAACGTCGTTCCTCTTCCTCTTGGCCCTGTCCGCCCTGGCCACCACCTTGCGCTCGCTCTCTGCTTCCGGCCCCGCGTCGGCGTCGGCGTCCTCGAAAACCTCGACCTTTGGAGCGGGAGCGGGCTTTCGGACCCTCCTCTTGGGGAGGCTGAAGCTGTGGACGCGGCCGGGCTTCCTCCTCCTCCGCTTCCTCGTCGTCTTCTCCTCCGCCACGGCCGGCGCCTCGCGCTCCTCCTCCTCCTGGCGGCCGCTCTCTCCTCCCTCCTCCTCGTCCGCCCGCGTCTCCCCGAGCAGCCCGAGCAGGTCCTTGGTCTTGACGTTGCTGGAGCTCCCCTCGTCCGCGTTCGCGCTCTGGTGGACGCCGGCGGCGGGCGCGGGACGGCGATCGTGCGCGGTCTCGGCGACGACGGCGGGCGGCGCGGGCAGAGGGCGTGCGCGGCGATCGTCGTGGCGCGGGGCGCGGTGGCGGGAGACGTAGTGGACCCGCTTCCGCACGCCCCAGCCGAGGCCGGTGCCCTGGAGCGCGAGCAGGCAGAGGTGGGCGCTGGGCTTCCTCGGCAGCGGCGCAGGCGAAGGCGCTCGCGGGGACGGCGCTGGCGGTAGCGGGTCCGGGCGCGGCGCCGGGTCGCGCTCCTGCTCCTGCTCCTGCTCCTGCTCCGGCTTGGGGAGGTCGCGCTCGTGCTCCGGCTTGAGGTTGATGCCGTGGCCGTCGTGCTCCGGCTTGGGGTTGATGTCGTGGGCCTCGTGCTCCGGCTTGAGGTTGAGGTCGTCGTGGTGGTCGTCCTCGTGCTTGAAGAGGTGGTGCTTGGAGAAGTCGTAGAGGCGGGGCGCGGCGGCCCAGTATGCGTCGTCGGCGTCGAGGCCGAGGTCGTCGGCGATGGCGCGGCGGCGCAGGACGGCGGAGGCGTGGATGGCCGTGGCGCTCATCGCGTGGGCAGGCAGAGCAGGTCGCGAAGGGGAGGAGAATGGTGGATGGAGGCGAGCAGGAGCGGAGGGGGGATTGCGTTGCAAGAAAGCGAAGAGGCCGGTGGTGCAAGGGAGGGGAGGAGGGGTGGGTATAAGAAGAAGACAAAGGCGGCGAGGCCAAGAGAAGGGTGGGTGGTGTGCTGCAGGCGGGGTGGCAGGTCCGCTCCGGTCCGGTCAGAGACGAAGGGGAATGGGAAGGATGGTTGTTGGGTGGCAGCTTTGCTTTGCGAGACGAGGAGGAACACGAGACGAGAGAGGTCTTGGGCTTGATCCTATCCCTCCCCATGTCTCCTCTGTTGTGTTGGGGGATGGGAGAGAGAGGAGATTCGCCGGAAAGGAACCTGAAAAGGGATCGTCTCGGATCAAGGAAAGCAGAAAAGCACTGCACAGCAGAGAGACAGAGGAGATGAGAGATACGTACGTACGTACGTGGTGTGCTTGCTTTATCTCTGCTCGGTTCCCGCCAAAATTCAAAACCGGAAGAAACAAGCAGCGCGTCGTCCCAATGGCTCTCTTCCCGCCAAAGAACCAAATGGTGCAAAACGACAGGCCAGAGTGTGTGTGAGGGCTAAACTAACCAAACACCCACCGTCAAAGTAAGTAAAGTAAACTGGTGTGGTAATTAAGGAGGATCACGCCGACAATTACTGGCAGGCTGATTGCCCTCTCCTGCCTCTGCTTTGCATAGCCTGTTCGTCGGTTTGCTGGAGGCTATCCCATGTCCCCCCGGCAAGGGGATTCAGGAGGTCAATTGCAAGCACCTGATCAACAACAGTAAAACCTAGACCTAGACCAACACAGGGACAGGGGAAGCAACAAAATCAACTGTAGCAGAAAGAGAAGAACCAAAGAAACAACATATACTGCCTCTTCATGCTCTACTCATCATGGGGGCCAGCCTGCTACTGATGCAGTTGTGGTGATCCTGGACACCATAAGCCCATGTGTGATGGAATTTAAACAAAGTGTTTCTGCTCATCAAGTACTAGATGCTTGTCTTGTCAACAAGGGGCCTCATCAGGCTGCTAACTATATTGGCAGTGCAACTCCAGAGCTGGGTTTCGTTTTTTTATCATGTTTCGTACCGTCAAAGGAATTAAACCGGTAGACTACTTACTACAGTACTATAAATTAATTAAGGAGGATCAAGCAAACCAAACAGCGCGACACGACAAACCTGAGCACGTACCTGACCAACCAACCAAAAGAAACCCTCACAAGGAAAAAAGAAGCGGCTCTGCTCTGGTCAAAAGCGAGCGCCAGTGCACTGCTCTCCCGCCAAAACAAGAAAGGAAGCCAAGGAAAAAAGAAAATAGAAAAAAAAAACAGACAGACGGAGCAAATGTAGAAACTTCCTTTTCCCATCAATTAGCAGATTAATTACCAGTCAGTAAAGGGTAAATAACACAGGCCCAAAAGTTACAGTCCTCCATTACCACTACCCTACCCGGAGCGCAAAAGCTGAGCAGCTGGAACTGGATATACCTCCTCCTACAAGCCTCTCTCTTTCATCGATCAGGCTTCTACTTCTACTCTAGATCAACATCATGGCGTGGAGGCCTTCTACTTCTGCCCACACCGGAACAACAAAAAATGGCGGGTCCACACAAGCACACGCACCGCCCTCTCTGAGCCCCGAGGCGCCGGCCGGGGGGAGCTCACGCGGTCGTGCGCGCGAGGTACTCGCCGCGTTCGTACCTTAGTCCCCGGAGCGCCGCCGAGCGCAGCAAGGGGACCAGGACGGCGCCAGGGACAACCAAGGCCTCACAGCCGCCTTCCGGTGGCGTCGTCTTCGACTGGGCGCCGCCGCCTAGGGATGCCAAGGCGGCGTTCAGGCCCAAGGAGGAGGGCTCCGTCGCGATCCTGCAACAAACAAAAGAAGCACGGGGGACGCTATTTTCAGCACATGCAAAAAAGGGGTTTCGACAGGCGATGGATGACGGCGAGGAGGAATCGCGGTGCTTACGTCAGATCAAAGCGGTCCGTGTCTGAGGTCATCGCGGCGCAGACGCCCGAGACGACCCACGGCGGGAGAGCCGCGTCCTTTATCTCCATGCTGTAGCACACGCTGCCCGCCGCAAGAGGAGGATCAGACGCTGCTGATCCAGGTTCTCCTGCATCATCCAAAACGCTAGACGAGGCCAGGCCGCTGTCGGCTTTCCTCATCTCCCTGCATATTACCTGCAAGACAATGTATTCAGGGAGGGTATGAGATTTTCCAAGTTTTTGCACAAACAAAGCGTTATAAAACATATAGTGTGGCTGGTCCAAATTTGAGTGGATGGATAAGGTGCTTCTAGACCGAGTGTTCTGCGACTTATTAACAGCGAATCCAGCAAACAAAATACTTGACACTAATGATAGTTGTAGAACCACATGGTTAATAACTGGACGTAAATGTGGGTAGGCAAAAACATTTTGGAAGAAAAACAAAGTCGATGGAAATGAAACTACCTCCGGAATATGGAGGGAACCATTTCGAAATGGCACCGGTGAATATAGCACTGGGACGTCTGTGGCAGATAATGAATTCAGAAAGGACCTGGAAAAAGAAATCACAAGATTAGATTACACAACATGAAAAACCAGGGGGTTAAAAGGAACAGAGTGATTATTACAGATTAAGCGCCCTACTTGTAGTTCAACAAGACATCATATAAGCCATGAACGCTCTTATTGCCAGTAAATGAAAGGAGTGACTGCGTGGTGTTGTCCACCTCGGATAAAGCATCTATATGAAGTGTCTGCCCATTCAAAAAGAAAACAATCACCGTCAGTTACTAGCTGCAGCCTTACCAGAGCAAATAAAGGCAAGTTGAAGAATCAAATAGAACCTGGCCCAGGTTGAGTGTTCGGATTTTTGAGAATTCGATCAGGTCGTCTTCGGTAGCCTGCTCCATTTCGGCCTTGCAAAGGGGCATAGAAAAGGAAACACCCTGCAACAATGCAGTCATATGGTCACACAATTATGATCATAAGTGACAATGATGTTTTAACCCAGTACAAAGCTTGAAATCAACACGTCCTAGATTGGCCTGGAGCAATTCGATGCCCTAGAGACCAACATACCAAGTTAATATTTTATTCCTATTATGGTACTCCCTTCTAAACTAATATAAGACATTTTAGATCACTAAAGTAGTGACCTAAAACGTCTTATATTAGTTAACAGAGAAATACCAAATAAGTGTAGAAAATTGACTTCAACAACCAAAAAGATGTTTCTTTCAGTAAAATGGGCAAACAGAAGAAGCATTGGGTTTAATCACAAAAGTCTTAAATCTTTATTCACATGTGGAACTAGTATCATGTTGAAACTCATATGTCGCAAGTCCCCAAAAAAAATGAAAGTGGAAATGAAGAAATCTAGAATAGACTTGCCAACCAATAAGTCGATCTACTTGAGTGAAGAAACATTTAGAAGTTGGAAGCAGTAATGTACATAATGGTAGGTCTGTAACAGAAATATGGCACTGTAATAGGGATTTTAAAAAGAAATGTGAAACGATGGTGAGGTCGGAAAAACAAAATGAAGGACTGACCTGTTTTCGTAGTAGTGACCTCATGCCACGTGTAGATTGTGATAGGTAGGCATTACAGGACTGCTTCTCCAAACAGTTTCCGCTGATAAATAGAGCAACAAATTGTGCCGTACAAACTACAATAGCAAAAGTAATGTTCAGTAAGATGAATGAGGGTGAGCCATAGAGTAACAGTCTAGTAGAACCTAAAGATTCAATACTTGCAAGGAAAATGAAATATAACTGCAAGTGAAGGTGATCTTGAGACAAATGTGGAATCTTAACATGTTCAGAATTCATTATGTACAAAAACAGTTAAATTTTCCATATATATGACTTATCAAATTATTATGAAGGATTGAGGTCTGAGGAGCAAGAAGATACCATAGAAGATATTCAGCAGATTCTTCCGGAACATGTAGTAAAGATTCTGAAAAGAATCTTCCCAATCCTGATACCTTTTGTGAATGAAATCTTTTTCTACATGCCACAAGGAGAAAAGGTAAAGAGATACATCCACAAAAGTACGGGGATATTTTATCTTGAAAAGCACACAATAGATCAGGTCTAGTAATTACCTCCTCGTGCAGTTGATGAGAGCATAGCAGATACAATGGGAGCAGGTAACATGGATTGTGGGTATACCCATGACTGCAGTGCCTTCGAGAACAAGAATTCCTTGTTGCTCTCTTGCCTCGTGCGTCCTGAACTTTGAGACCTACCTCCAGCAACAGTGCCCCTACAACTTGTACTCAAATTGTGACACCTGTTGCAGGCAAGAGTTATTATACTTTGGACCTTTGAGGCAGAAATCTAAACAAAACTAAACGAAAACGACAGGGTTCAATTTGCAAGTACGTTTCAATTAATTTCCCTAGCAACCGCATGCTGTACTAGACATGATATCACTTGGAGCACTGGATCATACAGACACCAATACTTCATTCAAATTTCTGGCTAAAACTTACAGGTGTAGTAACCATACAATGAGACTAAATAACCAAGAGACACATACCATTACATATCTAATTTTCAGAGTGTCAATCTAAGACATGTCACCGGGTCAATCAAGATACTCATGAACTTTCTCTGGGAACGGTGCATTTTCTAAATGAAAACAAGAAAGAAGCTAATGCATACGCACCACTTCACAGAAGATGATGAAACAAACTGCAGGGTTGTCTTCAAGGTGAGATCCAAAGGAGCTCTTTTTCCTGGTATTGTGATCTTGGAAGGGCACACCTCTGAAGACTTCAAAGGAACATCACCAGCCTGTATGTTAGTGCCACTGGAAGCTCCAGAAGCACCACGAGCTCCGAACCCTTTCATCACTTTGTCCTACACAGAGCACTAGAAATATTAGAGGATGAGTTAATAAATACATATACTGTAGTGCACTAGGTGGATGCTCCTAACCATGTCAAATTTGCTAGAGCCAGCCTGCTTCTCATCGCCAATGTGAAGCTCTGATACACTCCGCAAAGCATTCTTGCTGCATTTTTCAGCTTTCCTAAAACCTGGTTTTGCTGCTTCCGCGAGCGATGGAACAGAAGAGTCCAACTGGGCAGAGTCGCCATTGCTGCTGAATTTTGGGGGGAAAAACAATCCAAATAAGAGCATGGACATGGCATGAAACAAGATCAACTGTCTCTGATAAAATAATTACCGTGAAAACGGAGATTCTGCAGACTGTGAAGCCGTTACAGCATCAGCAGACTTGGGAGCCTTCTCATTGTTCAGTAAAGCATCCTGCTTTCAAGACATTATAACAAGTTGCTTATATAACAAAACAAGTGCAACACGATGCTGTCAAATACTTGCAGAGCAAGGAGCAGCATTATGGCTGGCAAAATGAACAACGTCTAACCTTACAATTTTCCTTCCCGGCGTTTCTGGATTTTTTAACTGGGAACACCTCTGTGACACGAGTGCTGATGTATTTGGATATTTTCTGCTGCTCTGGGTTCCGAGGCGCATTGCTTGGCCTATACCCACAAGATTAATCAGGCATCAAATTTCCCAACAAAGCAAACACAAGGGGAGAGGAACATCACGATACATGATCAACAGAACACTTTATACCTATCAAACGCCGCGGAAGGGAGTGACTGATCATTGGCAACCTTTTCAGACATGCGTCGCTTCAACTGCTCTTCCTGCAGGAATCAATCAATGGAACAAGTTTCAGTGTTCATCTGCGACCTTGTAGAATATAATGCTTGCAGCAGGATTTGCTACATTTTTAGTGTGTAATGTGGCAGTGTGAAGTGGAGACGAAGCTCTAGCAGGGCTCAGGCCTCATATTTCCCCTTCATAAGATCAAATCACTCTCCTAAAATCGATGAAATACGGAGCCTATGGTTCTTCATAACGGATTCATAAGTGGAAAACTGACAGTGCGGTTAATTTGCAGCGCACTTAACTATACATATGTATGTATACCAATTAGTAGATTACAATGCTTCACTGCATCAAACGCTTGGCTAAATTCTGGTGCAGTGCAGCTACTCTCTGGCTGAAACCTAAGCGGCGTAAACGGTTGGATATGGGTAATAAACCCCTTTCTTTCAAAATAACTGCAGCGCTGCATCTCTGGATTGTAGCGACAAGGAACTAAGCATGGATTGGAGGTATTATGTAAAAAAAAGGGCGGGGGGGGGGGGGGGGGGGGGGTGGGGTGGGGAGGATTGGGGCATTACTCGCAGCTCGGAGGGGGTCTTCCGCTTCATCCTCGGGGCCTCGGCCGGCCTCCCGATGAACGCGCCGCCGCTCGCCGCGGGCTCGACGGCAGCCTGCGCCATTAGACTGCCGCCAGCATCCGAAACCCCTCCCAGGCCACGCCTGGCCCGGCCTCACTTTCGCACCGTCCCGGACGCGGCGGCGGAGGCGGGAGACGGGGGACGCGGAGGAGGGTTTCTTTTGGGTAGGCCGCGGAGGCGGGATTGATTGGAGACGGCGGAGCGAAGCGGAAGCGGAAGCGGGAGCGGGCGGGCGGCGGAGAGGGGAGGGAAAGATTTTCCCCACCGGGCGACGGGAGGGAGAAACGAGTAGAGAGAAGCCGAAAGTTTCGGGGGAATTTCGGCCCAGCCCGCGCTGCATCCCTCCCACGCCCATGCCCGCACCAATTGTCTCAAAAACAAATTCCTCTTCTACCCCTAAAAAACAATTTCCTTTTTTCAACGCGGTACAATCGAAACCACTCACATACACGAGCATACACTACCCCTATGACGCACGCGCGCACACGCTACCCCTGTGAGTACCTCCCAGAGATTGAGCCGGCATAGCATCCTGAGATTTTACCAAGTCACCAAAGGCGCCTTGCAGTCGACGGGATCGTATCCTCACACTGAATGAACAAAGCGGGAAGCCTGAAATAAATCCAGCAATAATGCGAGCACCAATGTCAAGTTTAAGACTTAAACTCTGGTGGGATTGGGATATCACTGTCCTCCTAACCATCCAACCACATATTGGTTCGTATTTCCTCTTCTTTGTGGGACCCATCCAACAAGCAAGTAGCAAGTTCACTAAAACACACCTCAAAAATCTACGGTCTATCTATCTACTACTCCTGTAAAAATCAAAAGTGTTGTAAATTGCCCCTTCTCGGGTACGAGGGACAAGACAGAAGTACTTCCTCCATAACTTGAAGTGAGCCTCACAACCCAGGAACATCTCACAGAGGGCAACGTAGCCCGGGATATGCAGAATGGCCCCCGGGGTGACATGGTGGAGTTGGATCCCATAGAATTCTAATAAACCCCTCGGGAAGGGATGGATGGGGGAAGCCTAAACCTCGTAAGAGAAAGGGCGCAAAGCATACCCTCTCTTCCCCCCCCCCCCTCCCGTGGTGCGGGGAAGTTTTCCGCGAAGGCCTCCCATTCACAGAAGTCAATCCGGGGCGGGTGGATGTGAGATCTGATGCAGGTAGATACCCCTGCGCCTCAAGGCTGCTCAATCCCATTCGGGAAATGAAACAACTCGCCCAGTCACCTTCAAGGGGGGCGTGAGGGCGCGAAGAGGAGCCTGGGGCGCTCACCATTGTTCAACACTTGTTGAATCTGGCTTTTTAGTGATTTGGGAGCGGGGTGCAACAACTTTCACGCCCTTAGCCTGTTAAATAGGCGTCTTCCCTTGGCTCATAAGGGGCATTTCTGTAAAAGACGGTCGGACCGTTTGCTTTCCTCCTACGCACGAAAATCGGGCGGTGTCATTAAGACTAGATGAAGGAAACGATACGATGAGCTCCGCAATGTCTCGCTGACCGAAGTGTTGGAGGTGGCCGAGCAATCATCAGCCGAATATAGATGAAGGAAGGAACTCGCCCCTCAAGCCGAAGACTTTAAGAAGCATGGAGCGGAAGGAGATTTCAACCTCGACGTTGGAGGCAAGTTCGGGGGCTGCTGAGGGTGTCCTGGACTAAGGGGTCCTCGGGCTACCGGCCTATCTCTCATGGGCCGGACTGGTGGGCCCCTCTTGATTCATCAAAGGAGGGCCGGATTGTAGGCGGCCCCGGACTATGGAAGGAGATCTCCGAAGACTTGGCGTATCATCAGAGTCTTGTTAGCGAAATCGGCATGTTTATCCTCCAATGATGACCGACCATGTGTAACCCTAGGTACCCCTGGTGTCTATATAAATCAGAGGATTTAACCTGTGCGGGAAGAACTATTACTACCATACCCACCTACAGTTTAGTTCATCCGATCTCGTGGTAGATCAACTCTGTAATTTTCATACACATAAAACAATACAACAAAGCAGGACGTAGGGTTTTACCTCCTCGAGAGGGCCCAAACCTGGGTAAATTGTGTCTATGTGTTTCCTGTTACCCATCGATCCAAGATCCACAGTTCAGGACCCCCTACTCGAGATTAGCTGGTTTTGACACTGATGTCCATGAGGATCCGAGCATCGACGTGCGTGTTATCTTCTCTCTCACATGGAGCAAGCCGTTTTGGATGGGTGGCCTATAGATTGCTCACAGATGTGTGGTTTGTGAAGAGATAAGGTCTTGCGCAGTAAAAAAGAGGATGAGCTGAGCGGCGCTTAGGACCGACTCGTCATGCGCAACACTCAAGAGCGACCGGCCGAGCGTTCCGTCGGCCGACCGATTTTAAGTGTTCCCCTTTTTTATAACACATACACTAAAGAGTTGTGGATGGAGAAAGTCGACCACGTAAAAAAAACAGAACCTTTGAGTAGTTGGGGGAGGGGTGGCGGACGCGGTGGACGACCCATGTGCTTGAGAAGAAAATAAAAAGATCAAACGCTAGGGCCTGGCCCATGTGCTAGTGATTGATCGATCTAGAAAGGCTTGACAAAAGTGAAACTCGATTGATCTGGAAAGGCTTGATGAAATAGGGTAGAACAGGGGGCACCCCTATATCTCGGCTTCAGCGAGTCCAGCTTCTGACTCGCTGAAGGAGCGAGCAAGATGAGCCGGCCCACACGCGCGGGAGGCCATGACCTCTTTGTCTATTTTTTTTATGTTCTTTGTTTTCATTTTTTGCTTCATTTTTGTACTTCTGTTTATAATTTGAAATATTCAAAATATATTACAAAAGCACTCTACAAAAACATTTGAAAAATGTTGAACATGTATAGAAAATTTGTTGATTATGCATTGAAAGAATGATGATTTTTTTTATCATGTATATAAAAATGTTGATCAAGCATTTGAAAAAAAATGTTGAACAATTATTTGCAGAATGTGAATCAAAATTTTGGGAAATGTTAAATGTGTATAAAAAATGTTGACAATGTATTAAAAATGATGATTTTTTTTATCATGTATATAAAAATTTTAATCATGCATTTGAAGAAATACCAAACAAGTGCTAAAAAAATTTAATAGTCAAGCATTTAGAAAATGTTAAATATGTATAGAAAAAATGTTGACAATGTATTAACAAAAGTTAAACTTTTCATTTGGAAATTGTTATTCCAGCATTTAATAAATGTATATAAAAATGTTGATCAAGTATTCAAAAAATGTTAATCAAACATTCAAAAAATTTAGAAATATGTATAGAAAAAATATTGGCCATATGTTAAAGAAATGTTAAATGTGTATTACAAAACTGTTGTTTACATATACAAAAAATGTAGAATGGAACCGAAAGAAACAAAAGAAACCAAAAAATGAAAATAAACCAAATAGAAAATAAATTCATAGAAACAAACGCAAAAAGAATTAAAAAGCGGAGAAAAAACAGAAAAAATAAATAAGAAAAACCCTAATAAAACCGGTTGCTATTGCGTGCGTCCTTGTTCGGTTCCTTGAGATTTGAAGGAGTTTGAAAGGGATTGAGAGTGATTAAACCCCCTACAAGTCAAAATCCACCTCAATCCCCTTCAGTCCTCCCCAACCCCCTTATAGGAGAGATTAACCAAACAAGCCCTCAATAAGGACACCCCCTACCACTAGACACGGACGAGAAGCAGGCGGAGTGGCTAGCAACGCCGGACTTCTCCCTGGACGTACTGGCATCAATACCTTTATATCCAAAAAAATAGAAATTCAATAGGCTTGGTTAGCTCAAAGAAAAAGAAGAAGAAAATCAATAGGCTTGGTCAGAAAATCGTAGAGGAGGTGGGCGACGCGGGTTGGGACGGGCCACGCCTGCGTTCACCTTCTTAACTAATTCATACTAAATCAGAAAAATGCAAATAAGATACCAAAATGTTCGAAAAACATCACCTATATGTCAGTGTCATTTGCATTCATGAAAAAAGTGTTGGAAAGTGCAGATCCGAGTTTTAGCTCTTTTGATACCACCATGAATAGTAAACTCTAAAAAAATAAAAAAATAAATGGTGGCAAAGAACGACAAATGTTCTAAGTGCTTGCCAAGTTCCATCAGGGAACAATATTGGTGGAAGTCGTGGCAAAAAAATAATCTATTTTGGAGTGCTGATTGTTTTTTTGCCACGACACCCACAAATGTTATTCCCTGATGAAACTTGGCAGGCACTTAAAACATTTGCCATTCTTTGCCACCAAATTTTTTTGAATTTTTTGAACTTTTTTAGATTTTACTATTCATGGTGGTAGCATAAGAGCTAAAACTCGGACGGGCACTTTCCAACACTTTTTTCATGAATGCAAATGACACTCACATATAGGTGATCTTTTTCCGAACATTTTTGTATCTTATTTGCATTTTTCTGATTTAGTATGAATTAGTTATGAAGTTTTCAAACTGACGGTCAGGTCAAAGGGCAAAAGCATAAGAGGAGCAAATTGACTTGGGTGACTTTTGGGAATTAGGGGTAAAACAGACGAGTGGGACACAACTAGGGGCATAAATCTAATTATCCATAACAAAATCATTAAAACATCGCGAACCAACCTGTGGTTGAATGTTAGGAGCACAATGGTACTCCCAACCCACCAGAGTTCAACTTCTAGTCTTGACATTGGTGTTCATATTTTCCTGAATTTATTTTCGGCCTTCCAGTGATGTGCGTTTAGTGGTCGGAGGCATTCCCGTTGACTACAAAGGAGTCTGTGGTGACTCCGTTAATCTCAAGATGATGTGCCGGCCCAGTCTCCCGAAGGTGCTTATATGAGTGAGTGTATGTATAAGCATTGTGTTAGTTTTTTGAAGGAACACACCTTTAAATATATTTTTGAGAATCAAGCACCTCTATAACTACTGGTGACGAGTGATGATTTCGTTTCCTTGTTTAAATAATAGACTTGGTTGGAAGCGTGTGACAAATGTGGAAAACAGTCCAAACAATTGAAAAGAAAAACAACAGGCTTGGTCGGAAAATGGTAGACGAGGAGGGCGATGCGGGTTGGGTCGTGCCACGTCTGCGCTCATCTTCTTAACGGAACCCCGTGCCCGAGGCCAAATTGGAGGTCTGGGCCAACCAAGACGACACCGACTAGGGCTGGCCTTCGCCGCCCCTATAAGAAGAAGGAAGACGCGGTGTCGTCCCCTCCCCCAATCTCAATCACCTCGAGTCGGAAGCTAGGGTTCCAAATCGACACTTCGCCACTTTCCTTTTGGGAAGGGCTCTTCGGTCACCAATTGAACCGTTTCTTTGGAGGGGCAAGAGAGAATTCAGGCCTCCCCCTCCTAGTTGGATCGAGCAGGGGGCGTCCTCAATATAGAACCACTCCAAGGTCCACCTCCTCGGCATCCTTCTTGGGAGTTCCTACCGGATACCCCGTCCCGGCTATGCACCACACTTTGGCTCTACCGACTTCGTAAATTGCCCCTTCTCGGGTACAAAGGGACAAGACAGAAGTACTTCCTCCATAACTCGAAGTGGGCCTCACAACCCAGGAACATCTCACAGAGGGCAACGTAGCCCGGGATATGCAGAATGGTCTCCGGGGCGAGATGGTGGAGTTGGATCCCATAGAATTCTAATAGATGGATGGGGGAAGCCTAAACCTCATAAGTGAAAGGGCGAAAGCATACCCTCTCTCCCCCATGGGGCGGGGAAGTTTTCCGCGAAGGCCTCGCCGTTCGCAGAAGTCAATTCGGGGCGGGTGGATGTGAGATCTGATGCAGGTAGATACCCCTACGCCTCAAGGCTGCTCAATCCCATTCGGGGAATGAAGCAGCTCGTCCAGTCACCTTCAAGGGGGCCGTGAGGGCGCGAAGAGGAGCCTGGGGCGCTCACCATTGTTCAACGCTTGCTGAATCTGGCTTTCTGGTGATTTGGGAGCAGGGTGCAACAACTTTCACGCCCTTAGCCTGTTAAATAGGCGTCTTCCCTTGGCTCATAAGGGGCATTTGTGTAAAAGACTGTCAGACCGTTTGCTTTCCTCTGACGCATGAAAATCGAGTGGTGTCATTAAGACTAGATGAAGGAAACGATACGACGAGCTCCGCAATGCCTCGCTGACCGAAGTGTTGGAGGTGGCCAAGCAATCATCAGCCGAATATAGGTGAAGGAAGGAACTCGCTCCTCAAGCCGAAGACTTTAAGAAGCATGGAGCGGAAGGAGATTTCAACCTCAGCGTTGGAGGCAAGTTTGGGGGCTACTAAGGGTGTCCTGGACTAAGGGGTCCTCGGGCTGCCGGCCTATCTCTCATGGGCCGGACTGGTGGGCCCCTCTTGATTCATCAAAGGAGGGCCGAATTGTAGGTGACCCCGTACTATGGAAGGAGATCTTCGAAGACTTGGCGTATCATCCATGTCTTGTTAGCGAAATCGGCATGTTTATCCTCTGATGATGACCGACCATGTGTAACCCTAGGTACCCCTGGTATCTATATAAACCAGAGGGTTTAACCCGTGGGGGGAGAACTATTACTACCATACCTACTTACGGTTTAGTTCATCTGCTCTCCTGGTAGATCAACTCTGTAATTGTCATACACATACATCAATACAGCCAAGCAGGACGTAGTGTTTTACCTCCTCGAGAGGGCCCGAACCTGGGTAAATTGTGTCTATGTGTTTCCTGTTACCCATCGATCTAAGATCCACAGTTCGGGACCCCCTACTCGAGATCAGCTGGTTTTGACACTGATGGCCATGAGGATCCGAGCATCGACGTGCGTGCTCTCTTCTCTCTCACATGGAGCAAGCTTTTGGATGGGTGGCCTATAGATTGCTCACGGATGTGTGGTTTGTGAAGAGATAAGGTTTTGCGCAGTGAAAAAATAGGATGAGTTGAGCGGCGCTTAGGACCCACTCATCATGCGCAACACTCAAGAGTGACCGGCCAAGAGTTCCGCCGGCCGACCGATTTTAAGTGTTCCCCTTTTGTTTATAACACATACATTAAAGAGTTGTGGAGGGAGAAAGTCAGCCACGTAAAAAACAGAACCCTTGAGTAGTTGGGGGAGGGGTGACGGACGTAGTGGACGACGATTTTTTTGAAACTATGATGGTTTTTATAGCAAATTCGCAAACTATACACCCTAATGCAGGAAAATCAAAAGTATCACCCCGTCGGCCTCCTGCTGGCCGAAGAGGGACTTTTCGGCCAACCGTTGGCCAAAGAGTCCCTCTTCGGCCAACGGTAGGCCGAAAAGTGCTCTTCGGCCAACACCTGCTCTCCTGTTTTAGAAAATTCATATCAATTAGGATTTTTAGTATTTTAATTTGATTCTTTTTGCATTAGATTAGAAATTTTATGAAGTTTCTGTAGATATCAAGTTTGACTAGATTTGAAAGTTTGAATTTGAATTTTCATGAATTTGCTCAAATCACTAGATTGCCTATAATTTGAGCTAGGAGTATTTTTTAGATGATTCTTTTTGCTACTGGTTCTTTGTGACTTTGTTTATCCGTAGTAATTATTTGGCGAATTTTATAATTATTTAAAATTAGGTTTTTATGAAAACAGTTCTGTTTTAGCATTTTATAGGTTTTGTGCTATTTCTTTTAGTTTTAATTGCTTTAAATTGTTTTGTTTAGTTTTTTGACATATTCTTTTAGTTTCTGTTAAGTTATCAGTAGCTATTTTATTTTAGTATTTTTTTGTATTTTATTTCTTTTATCCTACTAGAAAACTTGTTTTGACCTTCATTGGAGTTTATCTTTGAAAGTTCCTTATAAAACCTGTACAACCATTGCCGTTTTATACACAAAAAAATATATACTTTCCCGTAATCTTTTTCCCTCCATTTTCTTTCCCGCCATTTTCTCCCGCCATTTTCTTTCCCGCCATTCTCTCCTGCCACACTAAGGAGTGCTGCATCGACCGAGGATGACGATGATGCCTTCATGTGGAGTGTGAAGATAGAACGCTAGGGCCGGGCCGATGTGCTAGCGATTGATCGATCAAGAAAGGCTTGACAAAAGTGAAACTCGATTGATCCGGAAAGGCTTGATGAAATAGGGTAGAATAGGAGGCACCCCTACATCTCGGCTTCAGCGAGTCTAGCTTCCAACTCGCTGAAGGAGCGAGCAAGATGGGCCGGCCCACACGCGCGGGAGGCCACGACCTCTTAGTCTTTTTTTTACGTTTTTTGTTTTCATTTTTTGCTTTATTTTTGTACTTCTGTTTATAATTTTAAATATTCAAAATATATTACAAAAGCACTCTACAAAAAACATTTGAAAAATGTTGAACATGTATAGAAAAATTGTTGATTATGCATTGAAAGAATGATGATTTTTTTATCATGTATATAAAAATGTTGATCAAGCATTTGAAAAAAGAATGTTGAGCAATTATTTGCACAATGTCAATCAAAATTTTGGGAAATGTTAAATGTGTATAAAAAATATTGACAATGTATTAAAAAATGATGATTTTTTATCATGTATATAAAAATTTTAATCAAGCATTTGAAGAAATATTGAACAAGTGCTGAAAAATGTTAATAGTCAAGCATTTAGAAAATGTTAAATGTGTATAGAAAAAATGTTGACAATGTATTAAAAAAAGTTAAACTTTTCATTTGAAAATTGTTATTCCAGCATTTAAAAAATGTATATAAAAATGTTGACAAAGTATTCAAAAAATGTTAATCAAACATTTAAAAATATTAGAAATATGTATAGAAAAAATATTGGCCATATGTTAAAGAAATGTTAAATTTGTATTTAAAAATGTTAAATGTGTAGTACAAAACTGTTGTTGACATATACAAAAAATGTAGAATGAAACCGAAAGAAAAAAAAATGAAAATAAACCAAAGAGAAAAATAAAATATAAAATAAAATCATAGAAACAAACGCAAAAAGGAATAAAAAAGTGGAGAAAAAAAGAATAGAAAATAATAATAAGAAAAACCCTGATAAAACCGGTTGAAATTGCGTGAGTCCTTGTTCGGTTCCTTGAGATTTGCAGGAGTTTGAAAGGGATTGAGAGTGATTGAACCCCCTACAAGTCAAAATCCACCTCAATCCCTTTCAGTCCTCCCCAATCCCCTTATAGGAGAGATTAATTAACTAAAACAAGCCCTCAATAAGGACACCCCCTACCACTAGACACGAACGAGAAGCGGGCGGAGTGGCTAGCAACGTCGAACTTCTCCCTGGAGGTACTGGGATTGAAACCCGCGCGATCTCCTTTTGCTCATGCTTTTGTTTTTAATTAAAAGTGCAAGACATAGCTTGCGTGGAACAGGTTATATCCAAAAAAGAAGAAATTCAATAGGCTTGGTTAGCTCAAAGGAAAAGAAAAAAAAAACAGGCTTGGTCGGAAAATCGTAGACGAGGAGGGCGACGCGGGTTGGGCCGGTCCACGTCTGCGTTCATCTTCTTAACGCGGAAGGCCGTGTTCGAGGCCGAGTTGGAGCCCTGGGCCAACCAAGACGACACCGACTAGGGCTGGGCTCCGCCGCCCCTATATAAGAAGAAGGAAGACGCGGTGCCTTCCCTCCCCAAATCTGAATCGCCTCGAGTCGGAAGCTAGGGTTCCAAATCGGTCGAAAAATCCCCAAATCGCTTAGATCGAGAGATGGCGACTGCGCCCGCGCGTCTTGATGGGAAGAAAGGGTCCTGCAAGAAGGACGAGGAGGTACAACTCAACTCAGCGGCTTGTGGTGCCCATGTCAAGTCGAAGGTGGCTCCGGCGAAGAACACGATGCCGAGCGAGTGGGTTGACCACATCCTCCGCTGGAAGAAGCCTCCCACCGCCAACCGAAAGGGTGCGACCACTGACGAGTTGCATGATGATCTTGTCGATTTCCAGCAGAGGCTCCAGAAGGAGCTGGATGACAAGGGCTACGTTGAGGTCCCCGACGACCACGAGGAAAGGATCACCCGAGCCAACGATAACGCATACACGCAGGCATATTTTGAGATGTATGGCTCCTATCCTCCGCCTGAGCTCTGCTCAGCCTGAACTCGCCGCAGGGCCTTGTTGTTTTACCGTCTATCTATCTAGGACTATCGCACTACCTTTGCCCAGCCCTGATGAGGAAGGTGTATGACCGCGACGCGCCATTGGCTCGCATCAGTACTTGTAGTCGTTGCTAGGTGGTCTACGGACATGAATGTAATTTATTTTACTTTCCTCCTTTCCGGTTTATAAGGCATGCGTGCATCTCTAGATCTATAATTTGACCAACATTAGATGAGTTATACTTGTATAGTCTAAAAATTATACCATTAGAAAGTATATGATTCGAAGTTTCTAATATTTTTTGTGATATATAACTTGTATTATGTTTGTCTATTTGTCAACCTAGATATACGCGCGAGAAGCGCTTCGGTAGACACACCCCCCCTCCACACACACACAACGTAGAAGGGCATAATGGTTATACGGAAGAAACGTATCCCCACCTCCTATCGTATTGTATAGACCGACGGACGTATACCTCTACGCATGAAAAAAAAAGATCTTCTCGCCCACCCGACGATCACGCTTGTCACGTTCCATTCTCCAACTGTGCGATCGCCGCCGCCTGAACCCCATCCGACGGTGCATCTGATCGTCGTCGTCCGACGGCGCCTCTGTTGCGACTGACCGCGCTGTCGGCCCCCGCTGCGGATCCGGCCCACGTCGGCGACGTCTACACCGCCGCCCTCATCTTGCACGTCGCCGCCGTCTTGCATCTCACCCTCGTCTTGCACGTCGGCGCCGGCTAGACCCCTGCCTGAAGGCCCGTCGTCCTACGCCGGCGACGTCTACACCGAGGCCCAAGGTTTGCCATCTAACCTCGTCATCTAAACCTAGCATGCTAGACGCTGGAAGTGATGAGTTGATATAGTGATCTAGGGTTTCGGGTTCATGTAAACATGCCGTTGCAGTGCCGCCTCCACGGACGACCGCATAATAAAATCACTTTCAATGTTATGCAGTTTCGTGAGTTAGATGTGTTGTCATGGACGAACAAACCACATTCACGAGGGATGAGAATGGTGCTGATAAGGTGACTCGGAGTGACAGCGCTATTTTTAACGAAGATGATGATAGCAGCGGCAATGATTCCATTTTGTCATATGATATCTTACCTCCGGAGGATTTTGACAATAATGAACATGGCGCAAACAGTGAAAATGTAAGTGGCGTATATTTTGATTTCATTAATAAATTTGCAAAGTATTGTATGGCTAACTATTTATGTATGTATACAAATTTGCACGAAGATGTGGATGTTGACAATGTGTAAAATAGTTTGCAGGAATCATTCGCAGATAACTTGAGCCAGGTTCGTTTATAGATGTTGTACATTGATCAATAGTATGAATTAAATGATAGTAATTGACATATATATTTTCATATGATTTTTGTAGGAGGAGTCAGATGGTCCTAGCGGCGATCACAATGAGGGAGAGATGAACATTGAGGAGGTTCGAAGGCAGTAGCACATGCTGGAGACACATTGGAAGGTCATGGCTATGACCTTTCGGTCGCAAGGGGATGCATACATATTCTACAACAATCATGCCAAAGAGCACGGGTTTACATCAGGAAAGAGAAGATCAAACGAGGTGCTGCAGGAATGATACGGTACCGGCGGTTTCTTTGCTCCAGGGCAGGGAGAAGGTAGAGCAAGTTCATAACCATGGAGGGCCGCAAGCGCAGGCTTAGACCAGAGACTCGTTGCGACTGCGGTGCACATATGGTGGTGAAGCTGGACAGAGAACGTGGCATTTGGTTCGTCGTGTCATTCGTGGATGATCACAACCACACGATGGCTCAGCCCGACGAGGTTTGCTTTTTGTGGTCACACAGACGGATTGGATATGGCACGAGGGCAGAGATATTGGCGGTGGAAGCGGCCGGGATAAGAAAGCATATAATAATGGACAACTTCATCAGCAGATACAGTTCGTACGATAAGTGCGGGCTTATCAGGCGGGACATTTACAATTTGTGCTGCCGGGAGAAAATGAAGCTCATTGCTAAGGGTGATGCTGAGACGGCAGTTGGCATTATGAGGAGCAGGAAGGAGAAGGACCCTGAGTTTTTTTGAGTATGTGCTTGATAAGGAAGGGTGATTGAAGAGTATGTTCTGGTGCGATGCACAGTCGCGGAGGGACTATCAGGACTACGGGGATGTGGTCGTGTTTGACAACACCTATAAGATGAACAGATATGGTATGCCCTTCATCCCCTTTGTCGGGGTTAACAACCACTGGTGCACCACAGTGTTTGGTTGTGCCATAGTTTCTGATGAGACCGAAGGGACATACGTGTGGCTGCTGCAGACACTTATGAAGGCAAACTGTCAGGTGAAGCCAAAGTCAATAATCACAGACGGTGACGCTGCAATGATTCAGGCTATTCAGATTGTCCTTTCAGATGTGTTCCATCGTCTTTGCTCGTGGCATATCGAGAAAAATATGCAGAAGCACCTGCATTACAAGTCACTAGATGAGTTCAGATCGCTCCTGTACTATGCCACCTCTCAAGCCAACTTTGAGCAGAGATGGACCGCTTTCTATAATAAATGGATGACGGATAAAATTGAAGAGTGGCTTAATAGGATGTACATGAAGAGGAGTCTTTGGGCAGCTTCATATCTTTCTGATGGTTTTTTTTCTTGGTATGCGAAGTAACTAGAGGAGCGAAAGCCTCAACTCCTGCCTTCACCTTCACCTGGACTACGGTATGACGATAGTTGATTTGGTAGTGCTATGAAAACTGTATAGTTCGCCTCCGTGAGAACGAGGCGTACGATGACTGCGAGGCACATAAGAAAGAACCACCGTTGGTCACTGAATATAAGGCCCTTGAGGAGCATGCTGCCAAAGTATTCACACCTGCTAATTTCTACATCCTGCAAGGTGATTTGCATAAGATCAGGGGCGGAGCTACCTCCTGGCGACCCCGGGCAGCTGCCCGGGCTGCTCCGGCCATTCTCCACTAAGTAGTACACATAAAGCATGATTAGTATCACTAATTACAGGGGCAAATTTTGGACAACGCCACTGTATACAGGCTTTGCCCCGGCTTCTTGAGTTGGCTGGCTCCGCCACTGCATAAGATGGGTCAGCTGGAGATATTTGAGACGCTTGTGGGAATTAAGCGTCGGACATTTATGGTGACATGGACGGATAACCACAAGTTTAGGTACAATGTTGTTTATGAATCAGGTAACTCAGAAGAAACTATAACATGCAGTTGTCTTAGGATGGTTCAGAAAGGGCAGCCATGCAAACACATTCTCTTTGTTCTCCATCATCTGAGCATAACTGAAATACCAAAGTGTTGTGTCTTTCATCGATTGTCCAAAAATGCGAGAGATGGGTTGCATGTGCAGCGGAAGAGTGTTATGTTTGGATGGGGTTGGTTAGGGCCATTAGAGAGAGAACGGTATAGTCAAATAACCATAAAAACCGTAGAAGCTGCTCATGTTGCAGCAAATGATCCCTTCTTGTTTGATGAGTTGATGAAGTGTCTGGACAATATAATAGCGCATAAAAAGATTTCAGAGGAGGAACTTCTAGGAAGTAGAAGGTATGCTATGCTTATGAAGGAGGCAAGCCAGGCGCAACAAGTTGAACCTGGTATTGGTGATCCCGAGAAAGTTTCAACGAAGGGTGCACCTAAGAAGGGGCGGTCAAAGGGGGGGGGGACGTTACGAAGAATGGTAGGCCAAAAGATATTAGAGAGAAGAAAAGTGGTCCTTTGTGCAGTCTGTGCAGTCTCCCAGGTCATAACAAGGCTACATGTTCTCTGAACGAGAAGTGAGCTGCTACCTTCTTATTTTTGTTATCTTGCAAATTTGTTTTCACCCACTATATTTTCTCACCCATTTCTTGATGTTTTGTTCAGGAATTGGGCGTAGAGAAGCAGCTTGGTTTGTTGGAAGAATAAAAGTGGTCGCACGAGACTAGTCTGAATAACCTATGTTGTTTCTTATTCGTACGTGTGTGCCAGAAAACTTGATAAGTCTCGATTTGTTTATGTGTGATGAAAATACTTATGTGAACATATGTGATATGACACATCATATTTGTTGAATGAATTGCCATCTTTTTTGTAATGCTATGTGAAAGAGTTCACAGTTTTTATATACTGCCATTTTGTTACTGTACATGTGGTAAAAAAAACATGCCCGACCGGCAGCTGCTGGACCGCAAGTTGGGATATATTCCACCCAAATCAAGCCGACGAGGCGACTCGGGAGGTCTATAGGGCCCAACAAGGGCCCAGAAGCCGGGTCCAACAGGGCGGCGAGGTCAGGCAGTATTAGCAGAGGAGTTCGACCTCTCTACCATGCCGGCATATTTAAGCCGGTCCTCGCCCCCGCCAGCTTCTGAGGTGGGACTAAACAGCTGCGTCGGGCGCGCGAGGTGACGGTGACTGGGCCGGGGAGCGGCGAGGCTGGGCCTTTCGTATTGGGCCGACCTAGGCCAGGCGGCGACGGTGGAGAAATGGAGCCTCGTCAGCGTTGCGTCGACCGCATGCACAGCCGGCGCTTATTTAGTCCCACCTCGTCAACGGAAGGGCGCACTGACCGGCTTAAATAGTCGCGTCGGCGTATGCTCTCGAACTCCTCTGTTACCAGCGCCTTGTCAGCCCCGTTGGGCCTCGCTTGTGGGCACTTGTGGGGTCCGAATCGACCGCCCGAGTCGCCTGTCGGTTTGATTTGGGTTGGTTGCACAGTCCTCTGAAGGAAATATGCCCTAGAGGCAATAATAAAGTTATTATTTATTTCCTTAATTCATGATAAATGTTTATTATTCATGCTAGAATTGTATTAACCGGAAACTTAGTACATGTGTGAATATATAGACAAAACCTATATTCCCTAGTATGCCTCTACTAGACTAGCTCGTTAATCAAAGATGGTTAAGTTTCCTAACCATAGACATGTGTTGTCATTTGATGAACGAGATCACATCATTAAGAGAATGATGTGATGGACATGACCCATCCGTTAGCTGATCATTATGATCGTGTTAGTTTCATTGCTACTGCTTTCTTCATGACTTATACAAGTTCCTCAGACTATGACACTACTAGGAAAAGGCTTATACATAGAAGTTTACCAGTAGCGCGTGTTTAGGACCCCACGCTACTTATCGTGGGTTTCCTGTGGGCACGCTATTGGTAAGTTAGCATCACCACACCCCCCGGCCAAAAAATAGTAGCAGCGTTGGCACTCTAACCAGCGCTACTGTTAAGAAAATAGCAGTAGCGCCTGTCCACCTAGACGCGCTACTGCTACTTCTTCTATGTGTAAGCTTTTACCAGTAGCGTGGGTTTTGGACAAGCACTATAGCTAGTTTTACTTACCAATAGATATTTTGGCTGGCACCCATAGCAGTAGCGCGCTTTGGTGCCCCGCGCTACTGCTATGGTCGCCAGCCAAAATATCTGCCACCTTTTCCCCCTCTTCTTCCTCCCCCTTTCTTTCTCCCCCTCCCTCTTGCACTTGCTTGTTCTTCAATGCTTCCCCTCTTATTTGCCCCTCCTACCCCCTCCATTAATGCCCTCCCTCCTTCCTCTTCCTTTCTTTTGCCCCTCCTCCCATTCTCTTCTTTGCCCCTCCACCACCCCCTCCATTAATAGCCTCCCTCCTTCCTCTTCCTTTCTTTGGCCCCTTCTCCCCTTCTCTTCTTTTCCCCTCCACCACCCCCTCCATTAGTGCCCTCCCTCCTCCCTCTCATAGCTCTCTCTCTCTCCCTAGCTAGTTGGAGCTATATTTATGTAGGTACCTCACTATCTAGAGCTACTAGCTAATTATAAGAAGGTGCTCGATATCCCTCTCGACAAATAGGTGAGCAAAAAAAGAGTTGTGCAAGAATGGAAATATGTGTGTTTGCGATTAGGACCGAAACTATGTGCGATATGAATATACCGAATTGTGTGTGGCATGTGAGTGACATGAGTTGCCTATGTTTTGCCGAAATGTCGATTCAATTCCGTTTCGGCGAATTTCGGGCAAACTCAATATGTCCTATGTTTAGGGAAGGTCATGCCGAATTTTTGTATGAATTTGATCCATGCATGCATATATACGTGGTTATAATATTTGCTCCGCGCGCAGGTGATCATGAAGGTCAATGGAACGATGGTGGAAAGATACTGGCAATCCATTGTGGATGACATGTCTGAAAAAAGACTGAAGGATGTTTTATGTCCGTGTCGAAAATGCAAAGGAATAGTCAGGCTCGACCGCTTTGAGGGTGGTACATTCAAGGCGCACCTACTCATGCATGGTTTCATGCATGGCCATACTCGATGGATAAGTGAAGATGATGATGAGGACGTCGACGGGGCAGGAAATAACGACATGGGGCCACCAGATGAAGAGATGACCGATTATGTGCCCGAAGAAGAAGACGACCTCGGAAATGTCGATGGCGAAGAGTGTTGGGGAATGTAGTAATTTCAAAAAAATTCCTACGCACACGCAAGATCATGGTGATGCACAGCAACGAGAGGGGAGAGTGTGTCCACGTACCCTCGTAGACCGAAAGCGGAAGCGTTATCACAACGCGGTTGATGTAGTCATACGTCTTCACGATCCGACCGATCCAAGTACCGAACATACGGCACCTCCGAGTTCAGCACACGTTCAGCTCGATGACGTCCCTCGAACTCCGATCCAGCCGAGCTTTGAGGGAGAGTTCCGTCAGCACGACGGCATGGTGACGATGATGATGTTCTACCGACGCAGGGCTTCGCCTAAGCACCGCTACGATATTATCGAGGTGGAATATGGTGGAGGGGGCACCGCACACGGCTAAGAGATCAATGATCAATTGTTGTGTCTAGAGGTGCCCCCTGCCCCCGTATATAAAGGAGCAAGGGGAAGGGGGTGGCCTGCCAGGAGGAGGCGCGCCAGGGAGGAGTCCTACTCCCACCGGAAGTAGGACTCCCTCCTTTCCTTGTCCAAGTAGGAGAGGGGGAAGGAAGGGGAGAGAGGAGAGGAAGGAAAGGGGGGCGCCGCCCCCCTCCTTGTCCTATTCGGACTAGAGGGGGAGGGGGCGCGCGGCCTGCCCTGGCCGCCCCTCCTCTGCTCCACTTTGGGCCCATGAGGCCCATTAACCCCCCGGGGGGTTCCGGTAACCCCCCGGTACTCCGGTATACATCCGATAACCCCCGGAACCATTCCGGTGTCCGAATATAGTCGTCCAATATATCAATCTTCATGTCTCGACCATTTCAAGACTCCTCGTCATGTCCGTGATCACATCCGGGACTCCGAACTATCTTCGGTACATCAAAACATATAAACTCATAATATAACCGTCATCTAACTTTAAGCGTGCGGACCATACGGGTTCGAGAACTATGTAGACATGACCGAGACACGTCTCCGGTCAATAACCAATAGCGGAACCTGGATGCTCATATTGGCTCCCACATATTCTACGAAGATCTTTATCGGTCAAACCGCATAACAACATACGTTGTTCCCTTTGTCATCGGTATGTTACTTGCTCGAGATTCGATCGTCGGTATCTCAATACCTAGTTCAATCTCGTTACCGGTAAGTCTCTTTACTCGTTCCGTAATACATCATCCCGCAACTAACTCATTAGTTGCTATGCTTGCAAGGCTTATAGTGATGTGCATTACCGAGTGGGCCCAGAGATACCTCTCCGACAATCGGAGTGACAAATCCTAATCTCGAAATACGCCAACCCAACAAGTACCTTCGGAGACACCTGTAGAGCACCTTTATAATCACCCAGTTACGTTGTGATGTTTGGTAGCACACAAAGTGTTCCTCCGGTAAACGGGAGTTGCATAATCTCATAGTCATAGGAACATGTATAAGTCATGAAGAAAGCAATAGCAGAATACTAAACGATCGAGTGCTAAACTAACAGAATGGGTCAAGTCAATCACATCATTCTCCTAATGATGTGATCCCGTTAATCAAATGACAACTCATGTCTATGACTAGGAAACATAACCATCTTTGATTAACGAGCTAGTCAAGTAGATGCATACTAGTGACACTCTGTTTGTCTATGTATTCACACAAGTATTATGTTTCCGGTTAATACAATCTAGCATGAATAATATACATTTATCATGATATAAGGAAATAAATAATAACTTTATTATTGCCTCTAGGGCATATTTCCTTCAAAGAGGCAGTTCAAGGCGGAGAAGACGCGGACACGTCGCCGTCTTCGTCGCTACTAAGTTCAGCCATGCAGGACCCGCATGTTCGAGACCTGCTTCATAGGAAGATGACTAGCGACAGAGCTGCTTCTAGAGAGGAGGCCAAACTGGCGCAACTGGAGGTAGACTCGACGACTCCTTTGTATGATGGTTGCAATCCCGAGGTGACCCTTGAGTTTCACACTAGAACTTCTAAAGACGAAGGCAAAAAACAAATGGACAGATGCAAGCCTGGATGAGCTTCTGAAGTATCTAAAGAAGGTTCTTCCCGCGGGAAGCCTTTGTCCTACTAGTGTCGAGGAGGCAAAGAAAATCGTGTGCCCTCTTGATCTGCCACACATTAGATATCACACATGCATCAATGATTGCATCATATACCGGAACGAGCACGCGGAAAAAACCATCTGTCCAAAGTGCAATGCTTCACGATATAAAAAGGCCAGAAAGAAAGCTCCACAGAAAGTTGTATGATAATTTCCGATCACTCCGCGTGTACAGTGGTATTTCGTAGATCCTAAGGAAGCAAAGCTTATGCGCTGGCACGCGGAGAGGGTGAAGCCAGATGACGGAGATGAGCCGAAGCTGAGACACCTCGCAGATGCTAGCCAGTGGAGAGCATTAAATGCTGAATTTGATTTTTTCGCAAATGATCCAAGGAACATCATGTTTGGCGCTAGTAGTGATGGCATGAATCCATTTGGCAACCAGAACACCAATCATAGCACATGGCCCGTGTTTGTATGGATGTACAACCTCCCCCTGGTTGTGCATGAAGGAAAATACATACACATGGCTATGCTTATTCAAGGGCCGAGACAACCGGGAAATGATATAAATCTATATCTCGGGTTACTGAAAGAGGAGCTACATACCTTATGGAAAACGCCGGCCAAGACATGGGATGCAAGCAAAGGAGAGTATTTCTACATGAGAGTCGCGCTGATCACGACGGTGCAGGACTATCTCGGTTACGGCTATCTCTCCGGCCAGGTGTGCCACAGATATTGCGGATGCACGTGGTGCATGGATGATACAACTTCTCTGCAGCTATCGAAAGATGGCGGGTCTTCGAAAATCGTGTACATGGGGCATCGAAGATGGCTCGAGAAGGATGACCCGTGGAGAAAGCAAGAAGATCTATTCAATGGTAAGGCTGAGCATCGAGGTCCTCCACGTAAGCGTAGCGGTGCAGAAATATATGAGTTATTGAAGAACTGGGAAGAGTTCCCCTCGCCGGGAAAGACGAAGAAAAAGGCACCAGAGCCCCTGCTGAAGGTATGGAAGACGTGATCTGTTTTTTGGGACTTGGAATACTGGCCCATACTCGACACGCCTCATAGCCTTGATCAAATGCATATCACAAAAATATCCTTGAGAGTTTGTTTGGAACATTGATAAACATGCCGGGGAGGACCAAGGATGGGCCGAAGGCAAGAAAAGACTTGGAATTTTTGAATATCAGGAAAGATCTCCAAATGCCCGGTAAAAGGTCGTCAGAGGAGACCGAGACGGAGACGGAGACGGAAGATAGGGGCAAAAAAGTAAACAAGAAGGTAGAACAATATTGCCCCCCCTCTTGCTTCACCTTAGATCCGAAGGAGGTTGATCAATTGTTCAAGTGCCTTGTCGGAATCAAAGTTAGTTCCAGATACTGTGGGAAGATAAGCAGATATCTGGACACTAAGAAAAAAAGGTTCAGTGGGATGAAGTCTCACGACTGTCATGTGATGATGACACAGTTACTCCCGGTTGCACTTAGAGGGATTATGGACACACAAGTGCGTGAGACGGTTATTGACCTATGCCACTTTTTTGATGCTATCTCTCGAAAGTCGATCAGTGTGAAGCAACTCCATAGGCTACAGGAAGAGATCATTGTCATACTGAATGGGATAGAGATGTACTTCCCGCCCGATACAAACCGATGGAGAGGATGACGAGACCCCCACGCAGCTTGGCCAATGCAAAAATTGGTCGATCATGTGGCCCAAAAATCTTCTTCGTGTCGAGGTGGCCGGGAGCACACCAACGGGACCTTAGGAAGGTATGACCACAACCCCTCCTACACAAGTACAACCATCATCTGTGCTGCTTGCTGAGGTCGAGAGACACAAGGAAGGAGGGCCAACCGTTCCGGCAGATGATGCCATCTGCCCCATGGAAGAGGATATGGATGATGACATGGAGGTGGCCGAGGACCCTCTCCAGTATATCAATACCGGCTATGACAACGAAGTAACACTGAGTCAACCATATGAATATGAGATGCATGTACCAGAGCCGGAAGTCCTCAGGAGTTCAAGAAGTCTTTGTTCATGCAATCCTCGCAGGACACGCCTCCAGATGCCGGTTCCACCCAAGCTCAACTAATTAGCCAGAGTCGTCCAATGCTGAGCCCGACAACACTAGGGGTGGTGCTCAGGGAGAGTCTGACAGACCCACTAGCACCTCAGCCCACCAAGAAGAAGCAGAGGAAGAGACCGACGACGAGAAAATCCAATAAAGCTGGCAATGTTGGTTCTAGCAGCCAGCTGCCTTCGACCAAGGTTGACAGTGTACCGATGAAACATGCGCCATTAATCCATGTCGCGGAAGAGCCAATGGTACCGGCGAATGCACTAGCTGGCATATCAGGGGATCTCAGGAGACTCCATGACCATGTGCTTTCGACAGAGAGAAGCCTCCTCGCCTCGGATGATCCAGGATACCCACTTTATACGGTTCATGTGCCGAGCAGTTGCAAGATGTATGTCCAAACATGCCCCGCGGACCTCTTCTTCCTGAGGTTTGATTACATCTTCCATATGTGTCAAATGAGGACAATCGATTTTACGTTCGTCCGCCTGTATGCGCTGCACATGAACTACATCGTCAGGAGAGAGCAAGTCACCGGTCTTGTGGTCGCGGACCCATACTACATGCATGAGGGTTTCTTGTCAATCAACGATGCCAACCGTCAATATGTGAGTCAGTACATCGAAGAATTCTTGGTTAGCAATAAGGACAAAGAAACGATTCTCCTACCTTATCATCCCAGGTAAGTCATCTGCGGATAGCACTATAACACATACATCCTTTCATGCATTTTAATAATTACTTTGCACACATGGAGGCTAACTTGATCATGTATTTTGCGCAGCGGGGGGTGTCGTGCCGTTCTCATCGTTCTTTATCCTCATTACTCCCGCGCTCTATATTTGGACCCGTCGAAGAACATACAGAAGAAAGATTACACACACATAAAGTATGTTCTGGACAGAGCTATGCTGGGCTTCAGCATGCGGGGTGGCTACATCCAATCCAAAAAAACAAATAAGGTCGGGCTCTGTTTCGGCTACAAGACTGACTTCTGTTGCATTCAACAACCGGCAAGAAGTGAGAACGATGGATTCTACGTCATCCATCTAATGATGGAGTACAGAAGGGATGTGCAATCACTTTGCATGAAATCTTCATCCGATACCCATATCCAGAGATGGGCCGAATCCTTTGGAGCCATGCCAGATAATCGACTTCGAAATGATTTCTACCGGATCCAGCAGGAAATTGCGTCCATCATCATGAAAGATGTCCTCGAAGAGAATGGGATGTTCTACGGTGGCCAAATATCGCGAGCTGACGTCCGAACCCGCATTGCCCTACAACGTCAGGACATGACGCCTTTCACTAAGATTGGGTCCGTCCTCCCGGATATGGACAGATGGGAAGAGTGCACTGCTTAAAAACAATGTCTCTATTTAGTTACTTGTTACTTTCTGTATGAAGAAACTTCGAATGTCTCAGTACGACGAAACTATTAGATGTATGGTGCTGCGCTCTAGTTAATTACTTTTGGTACGATGAAATTTGTTAACTATGTTTACTATATATGTTGCTTCTATTTCATAACTGTTTCGTTCAATTCGCTTCATGATATATATATATATATATGTGTGTGTGTGTGTGTGTGTGTGCGCATCTCTGGCAGGTATATAGATCAACGATGGCGAGGAAGTGGTATGCCGTGTATGTAGGGCATGTTCCGGGTGTGTATGATGAGTGGCTAGAGTGTCAGGCCCAAGTCGCTGGATTCTCCGGCGGAAGCCAGAAAGGGTTTGATAGCAGAGCGGAAGCCGAAGCTAGTTACTTGAGATTCATAGCACAACATGGGATTCAGAAACCAGCGCCATTGCAAAAACTACTACATAATACCGCTTTTGATCATCGTGATCGCTCTTATCTCGTATGTCATAGTTTAGGTAGATGATGAAACATGTGTCTACTATGACAATGTAAGAGACATGTGATCATTAACTTGTATCGCTATTTCGAGATGATGATGAGATCGACATCATTTGTGTTCGATAATGATGATATGATGAGACTATGTTGTACCACTTCGATGATGATGATGAGACATTCATTTTTCATATAGTTTCAGTGTATGTGTATGTTGTAATTGTATAAAACCTGTAAAAATACGAATATAGCAAAATAAAAAAGAAAATACTAGCAATAGCGTGGGGTTTTGGAGTAGTAGCAGCGCGGCCTTACCAGTAGCGTTGGTTGTAGAGCCACGCTACTAGTATTAGCAGTAGCGATGGACAGAGGCGCGCTACTACTAGACATAGGTAGTAGTAGCGCTGGTTAAAACAAGCGCTACTACTAAAAAATAGCTGTAGCACCGTAGCAGTAGCGCGCCTGCCCGCGCTACTAATAGCCAAAAAACCAACGCTACTGGTAAGGGTTTTCCTAGTAGTGTGAGATTATGCAACTCCTGAATACCAGAGGAACACTTTGTGTGCTACCAAACGTCACAACGTAAAAGGGTGATTATAAAGGTGCTCTACAGGTGTCTCCGAAGGTGTTTGTTGGGTTGGCATAGATCGAGATTAGGATTTGTCACTCCGTGTTTCGGAGAGGTATCTTTGGGCCCTCTCGGTAATACTCATCACTATAAGCCTTGCAAGCATTGTGACTAATGAGTTAGTTGCGGGATGAAGTATTACGGAACGAGTAAAGAGACTTGCTGGTAACGAGATTGAACTAGGTATTGAGATACCGACGATCAAATCTCGGGCAAGTAACATACCAATGACAAAGGGAACAACGTATGTTGTTATGCGGTTTGACCGATAAAGATCTTCGTAGAATATGTAGGAACCAATATGAGCATCCAGGTTCCGCTATTGGTTATTGACCGGAGACATGTCTCAGTCATGTCTACATAGTTCTCGAACCCGTAGGGTCCGCACGCTTAAAGTTCGGTGACGATCGGTATTATGAGTTTATGTGTTTTGATGTACCGAAGATAGTTCGGAGTCCCGGATATGATCACGGACATGACGAGGAGTCTCGAAATGGTCGAGACATAAATATTGATATATTGGACGGCTATATTCGGACACCGGAAGTGTTCCGGGTGATTTCGGAGAAAACCAGAGTGCCGGAAGGGTTACCGGAACCCCCCGGGGAAGTATTGGGCCTTAGTGGGCCTTAGGGGAGAGAGAGGGCAGCAACCCAGGAGGTGGCGCCCCCCAGGGGAGTCCGAATTGGACAAGGGGAGGGGGGCGCGACCCCTCTTTTCCTCTCCCTCTCCCTCTCCTTCCTTCCCCCTTCCCCCTCCTAGTTGGACTAGGAAAGGAGGAGTCCTACTCCTACTAGGAGGAGTACTCCTCCTCTCCTTGGCGCGCCCCAAGGGCCGGCCGGCCATCCCCCCTTGCTCCTTTATATACGGGGGCAGGGTCACCCTAGAACACACAAGTTGACATTGTTTAGCCGTGTGCGGTGCCCCCCTCCACAGTTACACACCTCGGTCATATCGTCGTAGTGCTTAGGCAAAGCCCTGCGCCGGTAACTTCATCACCACCGTCACCACGCCGTCGTGCTGACGAAACTCTCCCTCGGCCTCAACTGGATCAAGAGTACGAGGGACGTCCCCGAGCTGAACATGTGCTGATCGTGGAGGTGCCGTACGTTCGGTGCTAAGATCGGTTGGATCGTGAAGACGTACGACTACATCAACCGCATTGTCATAACGCTTCAGCTTTCGGTCTACGAGGGTACGTGGACACAGCCTCCCTTCTCGTTGCTATGCATCACCATGATCTTGCGTGTGCGTAGGATTTTTTTTGAAATTACTACGTTCCCCAACAGTGGCATCCGAGCCAGGTTTATGCGTAGATGTTATATGCACGAGTAAAACACAAAGAGTTGTGGGCGATAATAGTCATACTGCTTACCAGCATGTCATACTTTGATTCGGCGGTATTGTTGGATGAAGCGGCTCAAACCAACATTATGCGTACGCTTACGCGAGACTGGTTCTACCGACGTGCTTTGCACATAGGTGGCTGGTGAGTATCTGTTTCTCCAACTTTAGTTGAATCGAGTGTGGCTACACCCAGTCCTTGTTGAAGGTTAAAACAGCACACTTGACGAAAAATTGTTGTGGTTTTGATGCGTAGGTAAGAACGGTTCTTGCTAGAAGCCCATAGCAGCAACGTAAAACTTGCAACAACAAAGTAGAGGACGTCTAACTTGTTTTTGTAGGGCATGTTGTGATGTGATATGGTCAAGCATGATGTGATATAAATTGTTGTATGAGATGATCATGTTTTGTAACAAAGTTATTGGCAACTGGCAGGAGCCATATGGTTGTCGCTTTATTGTATGCAATGCAATCGCCATGTAATTGTTTTACTTTATCACTAAGCGGTAGCGATAGTCGTAGTAACAATAGGTGGCGAAACGACAATGATGCTACGATGGAGATCAAGGTGTCGCGCCAGTGATGTTGGAGATCATGACGATGCTTCGGTGATGGAGATCATGAGCACAAGATGATGATGGCCATATCATGTCACATATTTTGATTGCATGTGATTTTTATCCTTTATGCATCTTATTTTGCTTAGAATGTCGGTAGCATTATAAGATGATCCCTTACTAAATTTCAAGGTACAAGTGTTCTCCCTGAGTATGCACCGTTGCTACAGTTCGTCGTGCCGAGACACCACGTGATGATCGGGTGTGACAAGCTCTACGTTCACATACAACGGGTGCAAGCTAGTTTTGCACACGCAGAATACTTGGGTTAAACTTGACGAGCCTAGCATATGCAGATATGGCCTCGGAACACTGAGACCGAAAGGTCGAGCATGAATCATAGAGTAGATATGATCAACATAGTGATGTTCACCATCGAAAACTACTCCATCTCACGTGATGATCGGACATGGTTTAGTTGATTTGTATCACGTGATCACTTAGATGATTAGAGGGATGTCTATCTAAGTGGGAGTTCTTAAGTAATATGATTAATTGAACTTTAATTTATCATGAACTTAGTACCTGATAGTATTTTGCATGTCTATGTTGTTGTAGATCAATAGCCCATGCTATCGTTCCTTTGAATTTTAATGCGTTCCTAGAGAAAGCTAAGTTGAAAGATGATGGCAGCAACTACACGGACTGGGTCCGTAACTTGAGGATTATCCTCATTGCTGCATAGAAGAATTACGTCCTGGAAGCACCGCTAGGTGCCAGGCCTGCTGCTGATGCTACTGGTGACGTTATGAACGTCTGGCAGAGCAAAGCTGATGACTACTCGATAGTTCAGTGTGCCATGCTTTACGGCTTAGAATCGGGACTTCAACGACATTTTGAACGTCATGGAGCATATGCGATGTTCCAAGAGTTGAAGTTAATATTTCAAGCAAATGCCCGAGTTGAGAGATATGAAGTCTCCAACAAGTTCTACAGCTGCAAAATGGAGGAGAATAGTTCTGTCAGTGAACACATACTCAAAATGTCTGGGTATCATAATCACTTGACTCAGTTGGGAGTTGATCTTCCAGTTGATTGTGTCATTGACAGAGTTCTTCAATCACTGCCACCAAGCTATAAAGGCTTCGTGATGAACTATAATATTCAAGGGATGGACAAGACTATTCCCGAGCTCTTCGTGATGCTAAAGGCCGCGGTGGTAGAAATCAAAAAGGATCATCAAGTGTTGATGGTCAATAAGACCACTAGTTTCAAGAAAAAGGGCAAAGGGAAGAAAGGGACTTCAAGAAGAACGGCAAAAAGGTTGCTGCTCAAGAGAAGAAACCCAAGTCTGGACCTAAGCCTGAAACTGAGTGCTTCTACTGCAAAGGGACTGGTCACTGGAGCGGAACTGCCCTAAGTATTTGGTGGACAAGAAGGATGGCAAAGTGAAAGGTATATTTGATATACTCCCTCCGTCCGGAAATACTTGTCGGAGAAATGCATAAAAATGAATGTATCTAGAACTAAAATACATCTAGATACATCCATTCCTCCGACGAGTATTTCCGGACGGAGGGAGTACATGTTATTGATGTGTACTTAACTAATGCTCGCAGTAGCGCCTGGGTATTTGATACTGGTTCTATTGCTCATATTTGCAACTCGAAACAGGGGCTACGAATTAAGCGAAGATTGGCTAAGGACGAGGTGACGATGCGCATGGGAAATGGTTACAAAGTCGATGTGATCGCGGTCAGCATGCTACCTCTACATCTACCTTCGGGATTAGTTTTAGACCTGAATAATTGTTATTTGGTGCCATCGTTGAGCATGAACATTATATCTGAATCTTGTTTGATGCGAGACAGTTATTCATTTAAATTAGAGAATAATGGTTGTTCTATTTATATGAGTAATATCTTTTATGGTCATGCACCCCTGCTGAGTGGTCTATTTTTGTTGAATCTCGATAGTAGTGATACACATATTCATAGTGTTGAAGCCAAAAGATTGAAGTTTAATAATGATAATGCAACTTACTTGTGGCACTGCCGTTTGGGTCATATCGGTATAAAACGCATGAAGAAACTCCATGCTGATGGACTTTTGGAATCACTTGGTGCTTGCGAACCGTGCCTTATGGGCAAGATGACTAAAACTCCGTTCTCGGGAACAATGGAACGAGCTACTGACTTGTTGGAAATAATACATACCGATGTATGCGGTCCAATGAGTATTGATGCTCGTGGTGGGTATCGTTATTTTCTTACCTTCACAGATGATTTGAGCAGATATGGTTATATCTACTTAATGAAGCATAAGTCTGAAACATTTGAAAAATTCAAAGAATTTCAGAGTGAAGTGGAAAATCATCGTAACAAGAAAATAAAGTTTCTACGATCTGATCGTGGAGGAGAATATTTGAGTTACGAGTTTGGTCTTCATTTGAAACAACATGGGCTAGTTTCACAATTAACGCCACCTGGAACACCACAGCGAAATGGTGTGTCCGAACATCGTAACCGTACTTTATTAGATATGGTGCGATCTATGATGTCTCTTACTGATTTACCGCTATCATTTTGGGGTTATGCATTAGAGACAGCTGCATTCACTTTAAATAGGGCACCATCAAAATCCGTTGAGATGACGCCTTATGAACTGTGGTTTAGCAAGAAACCAAAGTTGTCGTTTCTTAATGTTTGGGGCTGCGATGCTTATGTGAAAAAGCTTCAACGTGATAAGCTCGAACCCAAATCGGAGAAGTGCGTCTTCATAGGATACCCAAAGGAAACTGTTGGGTACACCTTCTGTCGGTGTCAAAACCCGCGGATCTCGGGTAGGGGGTCCCGAACTGTGCGTCTAAGGCTAATGGTAACAGGAGGCGGGGGACACAATGTTTACCCAGGTTCGGGCCCTCTCGATGGAGGTAATACCCTACTTCTTGCTTGATTGATCTTGATGATATGAGTATTACAAGAGTTGATCTACCACGAGATCGTAGAGGCTAAACCCTAGAAGCTAGCCTATGGTATGATTGTTGATGATGATGTTGTTCTACGGACTAAACCCTCCGGTTTATATAGACACCGGAGGGGGCTAGGGTTACACAGAGTCGGTTACAGAGAAGGAAATCTACATATCCGAATACCCAAGCTTGCCTTCCACGCAAAGGAGAGTCCCATCCGGACACGGGACGAAGTCTTCAATCTTGTATCTTCATAGTCCAACAGTCCGGCCAAAGTATATAGTCCGGCTGTCCGGATACCCCCTAATCCAGGACTCCCTCAGTAGCCCCTGAACCAGGCTTCAATGACGATGAGTCCAACGCGCAGATTGTCTTTAGCATTGCAAGGCGGGTTCCTTCTCCGAATACTCCATAGAAGATTGTGAACACGAGGATCGTGTCCGGCTCTGCAAAACAAATTCCACATAACACCGTAGAGAGAATATATTTCACAAATCTAATCTGCTGACAACATTTCATTGCGTGACATCACGCCGCGGCCCGGTCATTATTCGAACCATTTTTCTCAACCAGCTGCTGCACATTTTGCGAGGCGGTTTCATTGGCACGTCTTGTCGAAGAAGAGATCGTGTCCCCTTATCACGGGATTCTCATCAATACGGGCGTGGGTAACCCAACTGCGCCGTTAACACGATGCTTGGGGGAACAAGCGAGTTTTACGGGGCAAGTGGGGAGGCGCATGATTTCTACCGCCTCTATAAAGAGATAAGGATTCACCCTTTTTCCACCCACGCTTTCTTCTTCCTCTGCTCATCCATCTTCCCTCGCTCGAGCTCTAGCGCCCAAGCCTTCTCCTTTTCCGCAAAGCCATTCAAACATGTTCGGAGCGGGAGGCAAGTGGATGGCCTCCACCGTCAAGGAGGAGGACATCAAGAAGCTCCGGGAGGCCGGATACTTGGCCGCAGACATCGCGCACCGGCTCCCTACCGAAGGGCAAATCATCCCTACCCCGGAGCCTCAGGAGAGGGTGGTGTTTCTCCCTCACTTCGTCCGCGGACTGGGATTTCCCCTCCACCCATTTGTCCACGGGCTCATGTTCTACTATGGGCTGGACTTCCATGATCTGGCTCCCAATTTCATCCTCAACATCTCGGCGTTTATCGTCATGTGCGAGGCCTTCCTCCGCATTGCGCCCCACTTCGGCCTATGGCTGAAGACCTTCAACGTGAAGCCGAAGGTGGTAGGGGGCCAACAAGCAGAGTGCGGAGGCGCCATGGTGGGCAAGATGCCCAACGTCACTTGTCTCGAAGGCTCCTTTGTGGAGACCGTAAAGGGGTGGCAATCGGGGTGGTTCTACATCACCGAGCCGCGCGACACCAACTGGGTAGCGGCCCCCAAATTTCGATCCGGCGTCCCTGTGCGGCTCACCTCTTGGAAGGAGAAGGGCCTATCCTGGGGCTCATCAACGGAGCTGACCGGACTCCAGAACTGCATCAGAAACATGATGAGCAAGAAAATCAAGCTTGTCAATGTGGTCCAGGTCATGCTCTTTCGCCGGATCCTCCCGTGTCAAAGACGGGCTTTTAATATGTGGGAGTTCGACCCCGCCGAAGACCAGACGCTGCAAGAACTCTTCGACACGACACACGAAGATGTCTGGAAGATACTGTTCAAGGCTTCTGAAGTACCACCTCCCACGACCGAAAATCGTGGACTCAGCGCAAGGCGCTCCGCCAATCCGGTAAGTATTTATTCTGCAAGACGTGCCTTTTACTAGCACATCCACGGTGGGAGTCTAAACTTCCATGCCAATTTATCAGGATTGGGTAGCGGTCGCGGAGCAGATTGATTGTCCAGCTCCCCTACCTGAAGATACAGCATCAACTCTTTTGCTAGAGATGTTGTCTCCGGCGCCTTATGAGGTGCCAGGGAAGAAGGCCAACAAGAAGGCCGCGGGGACCAGGAAAGGTCTCCGGCGCAAGGTTGTATCGGACTCATCGTCCGAGGACACTGAGGCGCACTCCTCCAACAAAGAGGAGGAAGAGGTGGCAGAAATGCCTCCCCCGAAGACCGGGGGGAGAAGAAAAGGAAGGCCGCCCCGACTGGGGAGGCCGAAGGGTCCAAGAGGGGAAAAACCCTCCCTCCGGGCCACTCCACCACAGCCGCCTACAGCGACGAGGAGTGGTTGCCCAGGGACAAGCCCCTGGCGAAGTCGTAAGTATCCGGACACTATAATACTTCCGGTACGTATCGTTTTATTGATTCTAATCATGTCAAGTATGATCGTGCAGCCCGGCCAGATCTCACATCGATGTACCCTCCTCGGACGGGTCTTTGAGTCAGTCGGTGATGAATAGTGATTCACTCCCGACGGCCACTTCCCCCCGGCCCACGGACGACACCGAGGTGCTGTCCCATAGGATACCGAACCAGGGGGAGATCGTGCCGGAGATGCCCCAACGCGAAATCCCCGACGCTGGGCACATGGGGGGAAAGACCCCCATGGACTCCGATAACGGGGGCCGCAACAAGTTTGGCCCCCAGCCGGATACTGCGCCCGGACCTCCAACGGTTCCGGATTTAGGCAGGCAGCCCCTCGCTAAGGAGGGCGAGCCACCTGTGCCGATGACCTCTGTCCATCCAAAGGCATCGGACAACTTGCTAGAAGCGCTTCGCGGCGCTTCCATTGACGAAGAGCACCACACTATCATGAGTGCGGTGATTGAGAAGGTCCGGTCCGCCAAGAGCGGATTGACCGAAGCCTGCGTCAGCCTCCTAACAGGCTTCGAGGTAAGTAAATGAAATTATAAGAAAATATCACAGTGTAGATGGTAGCCCCTGATGCTTTGTTTGGTGTTCGGAAAGAAAAACCAGACAGAGGATCAAATAATATTCCCAGGAGTCTAACAAAGTATGTCTATGTGAATAAGCAGGCGTCGCTGCTGGCCGCTGCCGCACGTACTGCGGAGGTCTCCGGACTAAAGCGGGACTTGGAGCGGACCGAAGAAGAGCTCGGCCTCGTCAAGAGGCAGCTCGAGGAGAACAAAGGTACATTATACCCCGTCTATATATTGATAAAGAAGGAATGGTTGTAGCTCATGAAAATGTTATGAACTTCAATAGGGGCCACGACCGAAGTGGCGGCCCTGAAAAAGGCGCTAACCGAGGCTGAAAACAAAGCGGCCAAGGAGCGTACCAAGCGCGAGAAGCAAGAGGCTCGCGTTGGCGAGGTCCAGCAAGAGCTCGAGGACTTTGTCAAAAAATATGAGTCCTTGGAGCGTGACTTGAAGACGCAAGAGTCCGAGCTTGCGAAGGCCCTCTAGAGCGCACGAGACGCCAAGGTCGAAGCCCAAAAGGCCCTCCAGGAGATTGAGGCGGCCAAGAAAATTGCGGCGGGTAAGGCATTCAATATGCAAAGCAAGCATGTGAAGGAGACTTTCCTTTTACTTATCCGAATTTGGAGCTCTCCAGGGGCATTCGCAGATCTACCGCGCAGCGTATCTGATGCCGCAGAGTTCTACCGGGCTGAAGAAGGGAGCTCGACGGAGAAGTTGTTCTGGTCCCAGTATGTTGGGGCCGAACATCCGATGACCTTGAGCGACCGATTGAAGCAACTGGTCGAACTTAACAAGGCGGCCGAACTCGCCATGAAGGACCTCATAGTCCGGATGTGGCCGGCTGAGCCCCTGCCCAGCAGCTACTTCAGCCTGGTTAAGCGACTTGTGTCTGCCTGTCCGCGGCTCGAAGTCATAAAGCGGTCAGTCTGTATTGAAGGCGCGTGCAATGCCTTCGCCCACGCAAAAGTGCACTCGGCGAAGATGGATGCCGAGAAGCTGGTGACGGAGGGGCCACCGAAGGGCAAGGAGCACCGCCGCCCCGAGATTTATTATGATAGTGTCCTGAAGGGCGCCCGCCTTGTGGCGGAGGAATGTGCTAAGGATGTAATATTCGAGTGAATGTACTCATTTCATCCTGTAATATGAAGACAAGTTCATTTGCGTCATGTAACGCTTGTTTATTTAAAATATTACCTTCTCTGCGGCTGTTTATAAAAACTGAAAGTTGGCCAGTCGTCGGCTTCTGCCCCCATGTAACTAGTACCGGGGTGTTCGGGATGAAAACACTCTTTATCCAGTTTTTTGGTCCTTTGAGGAGGTGTTTAACGCAACGAACCAGGCAATCGGACTATACGGCTTTACCACTCTCACTTAGCCATAGAAGTCTACAATTTCAAATTTTGGCGTAGCCCTTGGTATTCGGAAGGCCGAACTTGGGGCGCTATACACGCCTAAATCGGACAAGGCCGATTCCTCGCCCGAAGCGGAAAAAATCTTTAAGGATTTGAGACCTCTCGAACAGCGACCAGCTCTCGCCGCATCATGACAGTCAGTTTTCGGCTTTCTCTACTGAGGTGCTCTCCCAGATGAATCGGGGCACAATCGCAGTAGTTCTCCCGGTGGCACCTTAGCCGATAGAGCGGAACGTAAGGTATCAAAACGCGGGAGCCGGGCAAACCCAACATTTGACCAAAGACATGATTCGGAGCTGATGCATATAATGCTATAAGTTCGGGGTGCCGCACTGTCGAAAGTGTTCGGACTTTTCTTGCCGTGTTATGGGGTACACTGAAGCCCCTGGCGAACTGATCGTACCAAAGTGTACGGTTGCAAATATTAATAAATAAACAAACAAGGAAAGAAATAAAGAAATGTAATAATAAGCTGACGCTGTACATTATTTTCCATTGCTATTTGAATAGTACGTCAAGGCGTATGCATACGAGTAGTGCGATAAGCAAAATAGGACTATTTGACATGTCCTAGCCAAGAGTGAGCTGCGTGCAGGCATGTAAAACAGGTATAGCGATCGTTAGCAGAGACCACCTGGTAATTCCCTTGTACGTCAAAGCTTCTTGCCTCCTTGGCGTTTTCCGTCCTGTGATGGGTCCAACGATTAGGTTATCGGAAGAGCCTTCAGAAAATAGGGACCTGAAAGAAAGAAAAAAGGGTAAAGGTATACGGGTCCTGGGGCGGTTGAGTTGCATTGTGAGCCGTAGTGTAGCTGCGCCTCCGCCTGTACCCATGGTATTTTAAGTGCGTGATTATGTACGCGCGGCATGAATTCCGCTACTTGACTGGGACTAGGGCGGAGGCTGAATTGCTAGGCGAGCCCAGGACATGCCGGACGATCCTGTTGCAGAGTACTCCAGACTCGCTTAGCGGTGTCCGGGGGCTTTATGGCCGAACTGGAGGTCTGCCTAAGAAGGCTGCTCTGTGCTTCTGCTGCGAGGGCTGCAGTGTGCTCCTCTGTACGGAGGGAGCGCTCTGTGTTTCCATTGACTGTTATAACCCCGCGAGGACCTGGCATCTTGAGTTTGAGGTATGCATAATGTGGTACCGCATTGAATCTAGCGAATGCGGTTCATCCGAGCAGTGCATGGTAGCCACTGCGGAATGGCACGATATCAAAGATTAACTCCTTGGTTTGGAAGTTGTCCAGAGATCCGAAGACTACTTCTAGTGTGATCGAGCCCGTACAACGAGCCTCTACACCTGGTATAACACCTTTAAAGGTGGTTTTGGTGAGTTTGATCCTAGATGGATCGATGCCCATTTTGTGCACTGTATCCTGATAGAGTAGGTTCAGGCTGCTGCCACCGTCCATGAGGACTCGTGTTAGGTGGAATCCGTCAATGATAGGGTCAAGGACTAATGCGGCCAAACCGCCATGACGGATACTGGTAGGATGGTCCCTACGATCAAAAGTGATCGGACAAGAAGACCATGGATTAAACTTCGGGGCGACTTGCTCCATCGCGTAGACGTCCCTTAGTGCATGCTTCTGCTCCCGTTTGGGAATATGGGTGGTGTATATCATGTTCACCGTTTTCACATGGGGAGGAAATTTCTTCTGTCCTCCTGTGTTCGGCGGCCGGGGCCCCTCGTCGCCATCACTATGCGGCCCCTTTTCCTTGTTTTCGGCATTCAACTTGCCGGCCTGTTTGAACACCCAACATTCTCTGTTGGTGTGATTGGCTGGTTTATCCGGGGTGCCGTGAATTTGACACGAGCGATCGAGTATACGGTCCAGACTGGATGGGCCCGAACTATTTCTTTTGAATGGCTTCTTCCGCTGACCGGACTTAGAGCTGCTGAATCCGGCATTGACGGCCGTGTCTTCGGCGTTATCTCCATTTTTGTGACGCTTGTGTTTGTTGCGTCGGGGCTTGCCGCTGCTATCCCTGGCCTCTGATGTGCCAGGATTGCTTGCTGTATTGCTGCTACGAGCCAACCAACTATCCTCGCCCGCACAAAAGCGGGTCATGAGTGTCGTGAGGGCTGCTATGGACTTCGGCTTCTCTTGGCCGAGGTGTCGGGCAAGCCACTCGTCTCGGATGTTATGCTTAAAGGCCGCTAGGGCTTCGACATCCGGACAATCGACAATTTGGTTCTTTTTGGTTAAGAACCGAGTCTAGAATTTCCTGGCCGACTCTCCGGGTTGTTGAGTAATGTGACTTAAATCGTCAGCGTCCGGAGGTCGCACATAAGTGCCCTGGAAGTTATCCAGGAACGCGTCTTCCAGGTTCTCCCAACTTCCAATGGAGTTTGCCGGCAAACTGTTCAGCCAATGCCGACCGGTCCCTTGAGTTTTAGTGGGAGGTACTTGATGGCGTGTAGATCATCGCCGCGGGCCATGTGAATTTGGAGAAGGAAATCTTTGATCCATACCGCGGGATCTGTTCTCCCATCATATGATTCTATGTTGACGGGTTTAAACCCTCTGGGAACTCATGGTCCATTACTTCGTCAGTGAAGCATAAGGGGTGTGCGGCGCCTCTATGCCGGGCTATATCACGATGCAGTTCAAGTGAGTCTGGTCGATTGTGTTCGGCCCGGCCGGATTTATATTTGGTGTATCCGGTGTGGTGATCGTCAACACGCGTTGCGGTGCGCCCCCGTGATCCGAAGATCAATCTTGACTGCCCTGCTTTGTTTTCCAACACATCTCGCAGGTCCTGCGTGTAGCCCCGGGCCTTCGTGTTGTTATTTGACTGGCGACGGGGTGCGGGCTGGTGTTTGGGCTGATATGCCTTGTCCCGGCCACATGGTGGCCGGTCAGCCGCATCCTGCTCTAGTGTCTCCTCTTCGAATTGAGGTAACAACTTGCGCTTTGGGTAAATTTTTGTTGGGCGCTCGAGTCCATATTCCTCAGCTTCCAGGACCTCAGTCCATCTATCAGTTAGCAGATCCTGATCAGCTTGAAGCTGCTGCTGCTTTTTCTTCAGGCTCTTTGCAGTGTCTATAAGCCGGCGCTTGAAGTGCTCCTGCTCGACGGGATCCTCAGGCACGATGAATTCGTCGTTGCCAAGGCTCACCTCGCCTTCGGAGAGGGGCATGTAATTATCGTCCTCCAAGTCTCCATCCATTGCCTGTTCATCGGGGCTATCTTGCCCATCTTCCCGTTCGGCCTGCTTGAAGTCTGGCCCGGCGGGGTTGTTTTCGTCTTCGGCACCATCCGGAGCGTTATTGTCTCCTGTGCTGTATCATTATTTTTGCCATGGCGAGGCTTAGAGCGGCACCTATGACGCTGGTGCTTAGATTGCTTCTCAAGGGGATTATCTTCCGTTGCCTCATTGCCATTGCCTTCTTTGGGTGTGTCCACCATGTATATGTCGTATGAAGAGGTGGCTGTCCAGCGCCCTGTGAGCGGTGGTTCCTGTTCTTCTCCGGCAGCGTTGTCCATACCGTCGATGTCTTCGGAGTCGAAGTCAAGCATGTCGGTTACATCGTCGACATTGGCTATTAAGTGGGTGGTGGGTGGGAGACGAATTTCCTCGTCGTCCGCTTCCCACTCGAGCCGGACATAGTTCGGCTGTGAGTCTCCTGACAGGGAGAGAGATCTCAGTGAATTTAGCACGTTGCCCAAGGGAGAGTGCTGAAAGATATCCACGGAGGTAAACTCCATGACCGGTGCCCAATTAGATTCTATAGGCACGGATGCACGCGGTTCGGAGCCTATGGCCAGAGACGAGTCCGAGGATCCGATGGCACAAGCCTCATTGAAGGCGGAGCCTGTGTTCGGCTCAATCGCCGCTGAGTGTGCGGTCTCCGTGGCGGGGTCCATCCACCCGTCCTCGGATGGCGCGATCTACTCCAGATTAAGAGCCAGGGCAGCCGCAGGCGCGATCTCACAAACACCATCTGATGGCAGATCTAAGTCATGCTCATCGTGATTGTTCGACGCACCTGCCATCGGCTCGAATCCGCCGAAGATCAAGTCTCCGCGGATGTCGGTCGTATAGTTCAAGCTTCCAAACCTGATCTGATGACTAGGGGCGTAGCTATCGATCTGCTCCAGATGGCCAAGCGACTTGGCCCGCAGTGCGAAGCCGCTGAATACGAAGATCTGTCCGGGGAGGAAAACCTCACCTTGGATTGCCTCATTGAAGATGATTGAAGGAGCCATCAAGCCTTATCGCGACGACACAGTGGAACTCTCAATGAAAGCACCAATGTCGGTGTCAAAACCGGCGGAACTCGGGTAGGGGGTCCCAAACTATGCGTCTAAGGCTAATGGTAACAGGAGGCGGGGGACACAATGTTTACCCAGGTTCGGGCCCTCTCGATGGAGGTAATACCCTACTTCCTGCTTGATTGATCTTGATGATATGAGTATTACAAGAGTTGATCTACCACGAGATCGTAGAGGCTAAACCCTAGAAGCTAGCCTATGGTATGATTGTTGGTGATGATGTTGTTCTACGGACTAAACCCTCCAGTTTATATAGACACCGGAGGGGGCTAGGGTTACACAGAGTCGGTTACAGAGAAGGAAATCTACATATCCGAATACCCAAGCTTGCCTTCCACGCAAAGGAGAGTCCCATCCAGACACGGGACGAAGTCTTCAATCTTGTATCTTCATAGTCCAACAGTCCGGCCAAAGTATATAGTCCGGCTGTCCGTATAACCCCTAATCCAGGACTCCCTCACCTTCTATCACAGATCCGAAGGCAAAATCTTTGTTGCTAAGAATGGATCCTTTCTAGAGAAGGAGTTTCTCTCAAAAGAAGTGAGTGGGAGGAAAGTAGAACTTGATGAGGTAACTGTACCTGCTCCCTTATTGGAAAGTAGTTCATCGCAGAAATCAGTTCCTATGATTCCTACACCAATTAGTGAGGAAGCTAATGATGATGATCATGAAGCTTCAGATCAAGTTACTAACGAACCTCGTAGGTCTTCCAGAGTAAGATCCGCACCAGAGTGGTACGGTAATCCTGTTCTGGAAGTCATGTTACTAGACCATGATGAACCTACGAACTATGAGGAAGCGATGATGAGCCCAGATTCCGCAAAATGGCTTGAGGCAATGAAATCTGAGATGGGATCCATGTATGAGAACAAAGTTTGGACTTTGGTGGACTTGCCCGATGATCGGCAAGCCATAGAAAATAAATGGATCTTTAAGAAGAAGACCGACGCAGACGGTAATGTTACTGTTTACAAAGCTCGGCTTGTTGCAAAGGGTTTTCGACAAGTTCAAGGAGTTGACTGCGATGCTCAAGTCTGTCCAAATCATGTTAGCAATTGCTGAATTTTATGATTATGAAATTTGGCAAATGGATGTCAAAACTGCATTCCTGAATGGATTTCTGAAAGAAGAGTTGTATATGATGCAACCGGAAGGTTTTGTCGATCCAAAGGGTGCTAGCAAAGTGTGCAAGCTCCAGCGATCCATTTATGGACTGGTGCAAGCCTCTCGGAGTTGGAATAAATGCTTTGATAGTGTGATCAAAGCATATGGTTATATACAGACTTTTGGAGAAGCCTGTGATACGTCTCCAACGTATCTATAATTTTTTTGATTGTTCCATGCTATTATATTACTTGTTTTGGATGTTTATGGGCTTTACTTTACACTTTTATATCATTTTTGGGACTAACCTACTAACCGGAGGCCCAACCCGTATTGCTGTTTTTTTTGCCTATTTCAATATTTCGAAAAAGGAATATCAAATGGAGTCCAAACGGAATGAAACCTTCGGGAGCGATCTTTTTGGAACGAACGTGATCCAGAGGACTTGGAGTGCAAGTCAAGAAGCAATTGAGGCGGCCACGAGGGTGGAGGGCGCGCCCCCTAACTCGTGGGCCCCTCGGGCGTCCACCGACCTACTTCTTCCTCCTATATATACCCACGTACCCCGAAAACATAAAGGGCGACCATGAAAAACTATTTCCACCACCGTAACCTTCTGTATCCGCGAGATCCCATCTTGGAGCCTTCGCCGGCGCTCCACCGGAGGGGGAATCGATCACGGAGGGCTTCTACATCAACACCATAGCCCCTCCGATGAGTTGTGAGTAGTTTACCACAGACCTTCGGGTCCATGGTTATTAGCTAGATGGCTTCTTCTCTCTCGTTGAATCTCAATACAAAGTTCTCCTCGATCTTCTTGGAGATCTATTCGATGTAACTCTTTTTGCGGTGTGTTTGTCGAGATCCGATGAATTGTGGGTTTATGATGAAGTTTATCTATGAGAAATATTTGAATCTCTTCTGAATTCTTTTATGTGTGATTAAGTTATCTTTGCAAGTCTCTTCGAATTATCAGTTTGGTTTGGCCTACTAGATTGATCTTTCTTGCAATGGGAGAAGTGCTTAGCTTTGGGTTCAATCTTGCGGTGTCCTTTCCCAGTGACAGCAGGGACAGCAAGGCACGTATTGTATTGTTGCCATCGAGGATAAAAAGATGGGGTTTATATCATATTGCATGAGTTTATCCCTCTACATCATGTCATCTTTCTTAATGCATTACTCTGTTCTTTATGAACTTAATACTCTAGATGCATGCTGGATAGCGGTCGATGTGTGGAGTAATAGTAGTAGATGCAGAATCGTTTCGGTCTACTTGTCACGGACGTGATGCCTATATACATGATCATGCCTAGATAATCTCATAATTATTCGCTTTTCTATCAATTGCTCGACAGTAATTCGTTCACCCACCGTAATACTTATGCTATCTTGAGAGAAGCCACTAGTGAAACCTATGGCCCCCGGGTCTATCTTTTATCATATAAGTTTGCCATCTACTTTCATTTGCATCTTTACTTTTCTAATCTATATTATAAAATACCAAAAATATATTTATCTTATCATATTATCTCTATCAGATCTCACTTTCGCAAGTGGCCGTGAAGGGATTGACAACCCCTTTATTGCGTTGGTTGCGAGTTCTTGTTTTTTTGTGTAGGTGCGTGGGACTTTTGAGGAGCCTCCTACTGGATTGATACCTTGGTTCTCAAAAACTGAGGGAAATACTTACGCTACTATTGCTGCATCACCCTCTCCTCTTCAATGAAAACCAACACAAGCTCAAGACGTAGCAAGAAGGATTTCTGGCGCCGTTGCCGGGGAAGTCTTCGCTCAAGTCAAGACATACCAAGTACCCATCACAAATTCATCTCCCTCACATTTACATTATTTGCCATTTGCCTCTCGTTTCCTCTCCCCCACTGCACCTTTGCCGTTTTATTCGCCCTCTCTTTCCCAATCTCCTCTCTCGTTCGCTTGCCTTTTTGTTTGCTTGTTTGCTTGTGTGCTCGTCGTTATGGCTAGCTCGGTATTTATCCCTTCGTCTCCCGATTTTGAAGTTCTTCACTTCAAGCAAAGACAAACAGAAAATTTAAAAGATGCTTGGTTTATGATGTTAGAATCTTATCGTAGTTGCACTATAGAAGGAGATTTCAAGATTTTACTTCGCAATTTTTATGTTGGGTTAACCTTACCCCATAGACAACTCCTTGATTTTGCCGCAAAAGGGGGTTTTATTGAAATTGATCCTAGTTCCGCTTATGAAATTATAGAGGGGATAGTAGGAGTACTTCCCCTACAAAAAGGATCACCCATCTCTCATGAAGGAACCCAAATTCTAGAGAAATTATGTGAATTGCAAAAATTTGTTGAACCACTTAAGAATATTGGTGGGAATATCAACCGCATGAATAATTTGATTACACTTTGCAATAAACGGTTAGATGCCTTAGATCAAAAGATCTCCGAGCATGAAGGGAAACGCAAGGAGCCTCCCGGACGGGAGCATAACTCCATTAAAAAGATGAGTGCCAAAGGTGGCACTACTTAGATCTATCCTCGCTTTTATGCCTAGCTAAGGGCGTTAAACGATAGCGCTAGTTGGGAGGCAACCCAATTTTCTTTGTGTTTTTTGTTTTTGTTTCTGTTTATTAATAAATTTATCATCTACCTTCTGTTTATATGTGTTTTTATGTTGTAATTAGTGTTTATGCCAAGTAGAACCTATAGGATTTTCTTGGATGGTAGATATTTGATCTTGCTGAAAATTCCAGAAACTTTCTGTTCACGAAAACAATTGTTTAAAATCACCAGAACGTGATAAAATACTGATTCCAATTGCAGTAGATCAATAAAAAAATTATCTAGGTCGTCCTATTTTGTTAGAATTTTTGGGGTTCCAGAAGTTTGCGTTAGTTACAGATTACTACAGACTGTTCTGTTTTTAACAGATTCTGTTTTTCGTGTGTTGTTTGCTTATTTTGATGCATCTATGGCTAGTAAAATAGTTTATAAACCATAGAGAAGTTGGAATACAGTTGTTTTAACACCAATATAAATAAAGAATGAGTTCATTACAGTACCTTGAAGTGGTGTTTTTGTTTTCTTTCGCTAACGGAGCTTACGAGATTTCTGTTGAGTTTTGTGTTGTGAAGTTTTCAAGTTTTGGGTAAAGATTTGATGGACTATGGAATAAGGAGTGGAAAGAGCCTAAGCTTGGGGATGCCCATGGCACCCCAAGATATTCAAGAATAGCCAAAAGCCTAAGCTTGGGGATGCCCCGGGAAGGCATCCCCTCTTCCGTCTTCGTTTATCGGTAACTTTACTTGGAGCTATATTTTTATTCGCCACATGATATGTGTTTTGCTTGGAGCGTCTTGTATGATATTAGTCTTTGCTTTTTAAATCACCACAATCATCCTTGCTGTACAATCCTTTTGGGAGAAACCAACTTGATTGGAATTTATTAGAATACTCTATGTGCTTCACTTATATCTTTTGAGCTAGATAGTTTTTGCTCTAGTGCTTCACTTATATATTTTAGAGCACGGCGGTGGCTTAATTTTGAAGAAATTATTGATCTCTCATGCTTCACTTATATTATTTTGAGAGTCTTTTAGAACAGCATGGTATTTGCTATGGTTATAAATTTGGTCCTAGAATGATGAGCATCCAAGTTGAGTATAATAAAAACTATCATAAAAAGTGCATTAAACACTAGGATCAATTTGATGCTTGATAATTGTTTTGAGATATAAAGGTAGTAATGCTAGAGTCATGCTAGTTGGGTAATTATGAAATTGAGAAATACTTGTGTTGAAGTTGGCAAGTCCCGTAGCATGCACGTATGGTAAAAGTTGTGTGACAAATTTGTTACATGAGATGCTCTTTTGATTGTCTTCCTTATGAGTGGCAGTCGGGGACGAGCGATGGTCTTTTCCTACCAATCTATCCCTCTAGGGGCATGCGTAGTAGTACTTTGCTTCGAGGACTAAGTAAACTTTTGCAATAAGTATATGAGTTCTTTATGACTAATGTGAGTCCATGGATATACGCACACTCACCTTTCCACTTTGCTAGCCTCTATTATGCCGCGCAACTTTCGTTGGTATCTTGCACCCATTATTTACCTTCCTCAAAACAGCCACCATACCTACCTATTATGGCATTTCCATAGCCATTCCGAGATATATTGCCATGCAACTTTCCACCGTTCCGTTTATTATGACACACTCCATCATTGTCATATTGCTCTTTGCATGATCATGTAGTTGACATCGTATTCGTGGAAAGGCCACCTTCATAATTTTTCGTACATGTCACTCTTGATTCATTGCATATCCCGGTACACCGTCGGAGGCATTCATATAGATTCATATTTTGTTCTAAGTAGTTGAAATTCTTGAGTTGTAAATCAATAAAAGTGTGATGATCTTCATTATTAGAGCATTGTCCCAAGTGAGGAAAGGATGATGAAGACTATGATTCCCCCACAAGTCGGGATGAGTCTTCGGACTTTATAAAAATAAAAGAGGCCAAAGAAGCACACAAAAAGAAAAAAAAGAGGAGAAAAAAAGAAAAAAAGAAAAAGAAAGAAAAAAAGAAAAAATGAGAGAAAAAGAGAGAAGGGGCAATGCTACTATCTCTTTTCCACACTTGTGCTTCAAAGTAGCACCATGATCTCCATGATAGAGAGTCTCCTATGTTGTCACTTTCATATACTAGTGGGAATTTTTCATTATAGAACTTGGCTTGTATATTCCAATGATGGGCTTCCTCAAAATGCCCTAGGTCTTTGTGAGCAAGCGAGTTGGATGCACACCCACTTAGTTTCTTTTGTTGAGCCTTCATACATTTATAGCTCTAGTGCATCCATTGCATGGCAATCCCTACTCACTCACATTGATATCTATTGATGGGCATCTCCACAGCCCGTTGATACGCCTAGTTTATGTGAGACTATCTTCTCCCTTTTTGCCTTCACAACCACCCCCATATACCACCATAGTGTTATGTCCATGGCTTGCGCTCATGTATTGCGTAAGAGTTGAAAAAGCTGAAGCGCGTTAAAAAGTATGAACCAATTGCTCGGCTCATCATCGGGGTTGTGCATGATGGGAGTATTTTGTGTAATGAAAATGAAGCATGGCCTAAATATATGATTTTGTAGGGATAAGCTTTCTTTGGCTATGCTATTTTGATAAGACATGATAGTATGCTTCGAAGTATTATTGTTTTTATGTTTTATAAGCTTTTATCTTGAATCATTTGGATCTGAACAATCATGCCACAATAAAGAAAATTACATTGAGAATTATGCTAGGTAGCATTCCACATCAAAAATTCTGTTTTTATCATTTACCTACTCGAGGACGAACAGGAATTAAGCTTGGGGATGCTTGATACATCTCCAACGTATCTATAATTTTTTATTGTTCGATGCTATTATATTACTTGTTTTGGATGTTTATGGGCTTTACTTTACACTTTTATATCATTTTTGGGACTAACCTACTAACCGGAGGCCCAGCCCGTATTGCTGTTTTTTTGCTTATTTCAGTATTTCGAAGAAAAGGAATATCAAACGGAGTCCAAACGGAATGAAACCTTCGGGAGCGATCTTTTTGGAACAAACGTGATCCAAAGGACTTGGAGTGCAAGTCAAGAAGCAATCGAGGCGGCCACGAGGGTGGAGGGCGTGCCCCCCCTACTGGGCGCGCCCCTATCTCGTGGGCCCCTCGGGCATCCACCGACCTACTTCTTCCTCCTATATATACCCACGTACCCCGAAAACATCAGAGGCGGCCACGAAAAACTATTTCCACCACCGTAACCTTCTATATCCGCGAGATCCCATCTTGGAGCCTTTGCCGGTGCTCCGCCGGAGGGGGAATCGATCACGGAGGGCTTTTACATCAACACCATAGCCCCTCCGATGAGTTGTGAGTAGTTTACCACAGACCTTCGGGTCCATAGTTATTAGCTAGATGGCTTCTTCTCTCTCTCTTTGAATCTCAATACAAAGTTCTCCTCGATCTTCTTGGAGATCTATTCGATGTAACTCTTTTTGCGGTGTGTTTGTCGAGATCCGATGAATTGTGGGTTTATGATCAAGTTTATCTATGAGAAATATTTGAATCTCTTCTGAATTCTTTTATGTGTGATTAAGTTATCTTTTCAAGTCTCTTCGAATTATCAGTTTGGTTTGGCCTACTAGATTGATCTTTCTTGCAATGGGAGAAGTGCTTAGCTTTGGGTTCAATCTTGCGGTGTCCTTTCCCAGTGACAGCAGGGGCAGCAAGGCACGTATTGTATTGTTGCCATCGAGGATAAAAAGATGGGGTTTATATCATATTGCATGAGTTTATCCCTCTACATCATGTCATCTTTCTTAATGCATTACTCTATTCTTTATGAAGTTAATACTCTAGATGCATGCTGGATAGCGGTCGATGTGTGGAGTAATAGTAGTAGATGCAGAATCGTTTCGGTCTACTTGTCACGGACGTGATACCTATATACATGATCATGCCTAGATAATCTCATAATTATTCGCTTTTCTATCAATTGCTCGACAGTAATTCGTTCACCCACCGTAATACTTATGCTATCTTGAGAGAAGCCACTAGTGTAACCTATGGCCCCCGGGTCTATCTTTTATCATATAAGTTTGCCATCTACTTTTATTTGCATCTTTACTTTTCCAATCTATATTATAAAATACCAAAAATATATTTATCTTATCATATTATCTCTATCAGATCTCACTTCCGCAAGTGGCCGTGAAGGGATTGACAACCCCTTTATTGCGTTGGTTGCGAGTTCTTGTTTTTTTGTGTAGGTGCGTGGGACTTTTGAGGAGCCTCCTACTGGATTGATACCTTGGTTCTCAAAAACTGAGGGAAATACTTACGCTACTATTGCTGCATCACCCTTTCCTTTTAAAGGAAAACCAACGCAAGCTCAAGACGTAGCACCTGTATTTACAAGAAAGTGAGTGGGAGCTCTGTAGCATTTCTGATCTTATATGTAGATGACATATTGTTGATTGGAAATGATATAGAATTTCTGGATAGCATAAAGGGATACTTGAATAAGAGTTTTTCTATGAAAGACCTTGGAGAAGCTGCTTACATATTGGGCATCAAGATCTATAGAGATAGATCAAGACGCTTAATTGGACGTTCACAAAGCACATACCTTGATAAAGTTTTGAAGAAGTTCAAAATGGATCAGTCAAAGAAAGGGTTCTTGCCTGTGTTACAAGGTGTGAAGTTGAGTCGGACTCAAAGCCCGACCACCGCAGAAGATAGAGAGAAAATGAAAGTCATTCCCTATGCTTCAGCCATAGGTTCTATCATGTATGCAATGTTGTGTACCATACCTGATGTATGTCTTGCTATAAGCATAGCAGGAAGGTACCAAAGTAATCCCGGAGTGGAGCACTGGACAACGGTCAAGAGCATCCTGAAATACCTGAAAAGGACTAAGGATATGTTTCTCGTTTATGGAGGTGAAAAAGAGCTCGTCGTAAATGGTTACGTCGATGCAAGCTTTGACACTGATCCGGATGACTCTAAGTCGCAAACTAGATACGTATTTTTATTGAATGGAGGAGCTGTCAGTTGGTGCAGTTCCAAGCAGAGCGTCGTGGTGGGATCTACGTGTGAAGCGGAGTACATTGCTGCTTCGGAAGCAACGAATGAAGGAGTTTGGATGAAGGAGTTCATATCCGATCTAGGTGTCATACCTAGTGCATCGAGTCCTATGAAAATCTTTTGTGACAATACTGGTGCAATTGCCTTGGCAAAGGAATCCATATTTCACAAGAGAACCAAGCACATCAAGAGACGCTTCAATTCCATCCGTCATCAAGTGTCGGAAGGAGACATAGAGATTTGCAAGAAACACACGGATCTGAATGTTGCAGATCCGTTGACTAAGCCTCTCCCACGAGCAAAACATGATCAACACCAAAGCTCCATGGGTGTTAGAATCATTACTATGTAATCTAGATTATTGACTCTAGTGCAAGAGGGAGACTAAAGGAAATATGCCCTAGAGGCAATAATAAAATTATTTTTATTTCCTTAATTCATGATAAATGATTATTATTCATGCTAGAATTGTATTAACCGGAAACTTAGTACATGTGTGAATACATAGACAAAACCTATAGTCCCTAGTATGCCTATACTAGACTAGCTCGTTAATCAAAGATGGTTAAGTTTCCTAACCATAGACAGTTGTTGTCATTTCATGAATGGGATCACATCATTAGGAGAATGATGTGATGGACATGACCCATCCATTAGCTTAGCATTATGATCGTGTTAGTTTCATTGCTACTGCTTTCTTCATGACTTATACAAGTTCTTCAGACTATGAGATTATGCAACTCCTGAATACCGGAGGAACACTTTGTGTGCTACCAAATGTCATAACATAAAAGGGTGATTACAAAGGTGCTCTACAGGTGTCTCCGAAGGTGTTTGTTGCGTTGGCATAGATCGAGATTAGGATTTGTCACTCCGTGTTTCAGAGAGGTATCTCTGGGCCCTCTTGGTAATACTCATCACTATAGGCCTTGCAAGCATTGTGACTAATGAGTTAGTTGCGGGATGAAGTATTACGGAACGAGTAAAGAGACTTGCCGGTAACGAGATTGAACTAGGTATTGAGATACCGACGATCGAATCTCGGGCAAGTAACATACCGATGACAAATGGAACAACGTAAGTTGTTATGCGGTTTGACCGATAAAGATCTTCATAGAATATGTAGGAACCAATATGAGCATCAAGGTTCTGCTATTGGTTATTGACTGGAGACGTGTGTCGTTCATGTCTACATAGTTCTCGAACCCGTAGGGTTCGCACGCTTAAAGTTCGGTGATGATCGGTATTATGACTTTATGTGTTTTTATGTACCGAAGATAGTTCGGAGTCCCGGATATGATCACGGACATGACGAGGAGTCTCGAAATGGTTGAGACATAAAGATTGATATATTGGATGGCTATATTCGGACACCGGAAGTGTTCCAGGTGATTTCGGAGAAAACTGGAGTGCCGGAAGGGTTACCGGAACCCCCCGGGGAAGTATTGGGCCTTAGTGGGCCTTAAGGGAGAGAGAGGGCAGCAGCCCAGGAGGTGGCGCCCCCAGGGGAGTCTGAATTGGACTAGGGGAGGGGGGCGCGGCCCCTCTTTCCCTCTCCCTCTTCCTCTCCTTCCTCCCCCCTTCCCCCTCCTAGTTGGACTAGGAAAGGAGGAGTCCTAATCCTACTAGGAGGAGGACTCCTCCCCTCCTTGGCGCGCCCCAAGGGTCGGCCAGCCTTCCCCCTTGCTCCTTTATATACGGGGGCGGGGGCACCCTAGAACACACAAGTTGAGATTGTTTAGCCGTGTGCGGTGCCCCCCTCTACAGTTAGACACCTTGGTCATATCGTCGTAGTGCTTAGGCGAAGCCCTGCGCCGGTAACTTCATCATCACCGTCACCACGCCGTCGTGCTGACGAAACTCTCCCTCGGCCTCAATTGGATCAAGAGTACGAGGGATGTCGCCGAGCTGAACGTGTGCTGATCGCGGAGGTGCCGTACGTTCGGTGCTAAGATCGGTTGGATCGTGAAGACGTACGACTACATCAACCGCGTTGTCATAACGCTTCCGCTTTCGGTCTACGAGGGTACGTGGACACACTCTCCCCTCTCGTTGCTATGCATCACCATGATCTTGAGTGTGCGTAGGATTTTTTTTTGAAATTACTACGTTCTCCAACATCCCCTATGGGTCCACAAGCGAAGGTCGGGCTGTTTTTTTTTTCAAGTCAAATTTTTTTTGTCAGCAAACAAGCAGGCGGCTGCCTCCATTTATATGTGCCTCTAAGAGCCAACAAACGGCGGCATTATCATCACATAATCATATAGCACATACAAGCAGGCGGCCACCTCCATTTATATGTGCCTCTAAGAGCCAACAGACGGCTCCATTATCATCACATAATCATATAGCACATACAAGCTGAATATATATAGTTGCAAAATCATCACCCATAATGATGCATACAATCTGAATATATATAGTTGCAAACTCATCACCCATAATGATGCAAATAAGACTGACATTGCAAAATCAATATTGTAGCTAGAACCGACGACGACATGTTTATTTAGTTGCAAAACATGCAAAATCATGCCGCATTAGAATAAAGAAATGTGTTAATATAAAAATTGTTCCAAGTGCCGACAATAGCATGTTTATTTAGTTGCGATAATATGAAAAATAATGTCGTACTAGCCCAAACCCCATCATCAGACTCATTTCTTATCCATGATCTTGAGAATCTTCTCTTTCACGGCTTCCATCGTGTTGCATTCTGAAAAAAGTATTTCAGCTAGAATGCGTCCCCTTGAAGCATTAACCTCATCTTGATCAAAGTCAAATATCCAATCATCTTCGTCCCAGTTTTGAATGCATTTCACCACAAAAAGACCACAAGAGACTCTGCAAGAAACCCCGAGTCCAGCATTGCTGGTCAGAGAAGTACATAGAAATTAAACATCTGAACATACCCATCCTCTTGTAACGGCATATCATACTCCTTTATTGACCAGGAAGATACGTCTGGATGTTCCGTTTGTATAAGGGAGTTCACCTCCCACTAGTAGAAAACCCCTCATTCGTCCCGGTTCGTGAGGGCTATTGGTCCCGGTTCATGAACCGGGACTAAGGGGTCGTCACTAAAGCCCTGACCCTTTAGTCCCGGTTCGCCCAGGAACCGGGACAGATGGGGACTCCACATGGCCGCTACTGCTTGCCCAGGCAGGGGGCCTTTTGTCCCGGTTGGTGCCACCAACCGGGACCAAAAGGCTTCCACGCGTCAGCATTTCAGAGGCTTGGCTTTTTGTTTTTTTTGAGGGGGGGGGGGGGTTGGGGGTTTTTGTAGGGTTAATTTACGGGGTTTCATATATTGTATTAGCTAGCTAATTGAGAGAAGTGTCCTCTCTTATCTCCGTGCTTGGTCGACACTACGTATAGAGAGGACTCGACACGCTAGCTAGCTAGTAAGCAAATGAAGAAAACTATTAAGTATACAGAAGATCGTCATGAACATATACAAAAGTGATCGACCTCCCCTTCTCCGAGAGATTGGTCGAACAACAAGTTTTCGTATATCTTACCGACGCTACTGGCTACATATATATATATACATACATATATATATATATATATATATATATACACACACACACAATGTGTAAGATCTCTTACAATACCCTAACATATGAACTCAACTTCCAGATGCATGGTGGTATTCTCCGGCTTTATTGATGACGTGGTCAAGAAAGAATCCAGCCAATTCCTCTTGAATTGCTCGCATGCGATCTTCTGGTAGGAGTTCATCCCACATCTGCCACATCTAATTTGAATAAGGGGGTCAATACATATATATGAATGAAACTCAACAGAAATGATGGTAATAAAATAAACTTGTGAATATTTTTGCTTATGCACTTCATATTGTCTTTTTGAGTAGCCCCGCCTATTCTTGGCCATCGCGTTGTAGATGAACTCGGAGACGTAGTATCCATAGTAATTATTCCCGGCTTCCTGCCACAAGCACTTTACGAGAAATAGAGGTCAATCAAACTGATAATGAAGCATTATAAATGGCATTGATGATAGTAGTTAGAATCAACGGGAGATGCGCGGAACTAGGTAGCTAGCTAGTAGTACTTACTTTCGGGTATTTCCATACCAGATCCCGCGGCAATGAAGTAATTTGTGCGGTGAATACTTTTCAAACCCTGCGAGACAAAGAAAACAATTACTTGATACCGTGAAATGAACAAAGTTGCTGATATGGTGCGATAATGACCGAATCAACTTACTTCTTGAGCATCTTAGACATGGCCGCATACTCCTTGGGATCTTTTCGTCTCGAGTCTAAGACGTTTACTAGTCCCTTCTCAAGCTTAATCTCTAGGAGAATATAGTGGAAGCTGCGCACGCATGCATAACTCATCAATTACATTAATTACTATAACAGTAATAATTTAGGGAAACCGAATATGCACAAGACAGTAACACTCACTTGAAGTTGTAAGCAAAGAGTATTGTATCTTTGTTTTGATTTATTAACAAAGATCGTAGCAAGTTGTCCTCGGTTTCTTTGGCATTATATTTAACCGTAAACTGGTCTATGAGATTGGTGTTAATGAACCCAATATCATACATTTCATTTTGTCTGCATTCGACGATCTTCAATCTGCATAATATAGTGAGGATAATTATATATACATGCAATGAAAGAGCTGAGCTATATATAGAGACTTAATGACAGAAGTAATACTTACAGACAGTAGCAAGTGACCGTTAATTTACCGAGGGCCTCTAGATTGAAAAACTGGAAGAACTCCTCAAATGGAACAGACAACTCCTCAATTCCAACGAGGTCGTGCACATCCTCTTTAACTTTCAGCATCAAAGTATTGATTTTATTCCCACTTGACAGCGCCTTTCTGCAGGTTTCCATGTACCAATTATGGAATCTTCGCATCATCGTTGTGAGAGTAGTTCCATCTTTGACGAGAGGCTTCCCGTACTCGTATTTGAATAAGTCCGGCTCCATTATATCAAAATGTGCATCGTTGTAATCTCCAGGATTGGTACCGGGCAAGACCTCCGGATGATTAGCGACGATATCGCTAGACACCTTGAGCGGGGGGCACGATTGGTTCGCTTGTTCGCCGAGCTGGGGAATTTTTTTCCCAGTTCTTCATTCTTGTAACCTTTTGTCACTGCAAGTACTTCCCGACCGCTTCGCTTCCTTATATGTCTTTTCAGTAATGCGCTCATAGCTGGTTTTTGGCAGAGACGGTGGTGGTCGCTGCAGGGCATCCAAAGTGCGCTTCGCTTTAACCGGATCTATCTTCTCCTCCGGAGGTGGATGTCTCTTAGCTCTTTGCGTTGTGAAGTAGTCCCTCACTTGGGCTTGATAGATCTCCTTGTTTTCCTTCTCGGTCCTCTCGTATCATAACTTCTCTAGAGTCTTGAGAGATGGACCGAATCTGTATTGCCTCCCGCCTGTACTGCTAGACGCCGGAGCAGGCCGAGCGGCCGCGGCTTTCTTCTTTAGTTGCTTACGAGGCGGAGGAGAAGGACTGCGACGCGCCGGAGCAGCCGGAGCGGCGGCGGGTCTCTTCCGCCCTTGCTGACGAGGTGGAGAAGGAGGAGGCTGGCTGGTCGGGCGCGCCGGCGCAGGCGAAGGAGGCGGAGTGCCGCCACGCGCCGGAGAAGGAGGAGGAGTGCCCTGATCACTCAGGCGGAGGAGGAGGCAGAGTGCCCTGACTCGCCGGAGGAGGAGGAGGAGGCGGAGGCGTCCAGTTCGGAAGGTTGATGAGCTCCTTCCTCCATAGGCATGGAGTCTTCAAAGCAGAACCCAGCCGAGTCTCCCCTTCACCGGTAGGGTGGTCAAGCACGAGCTCCTCAAATCCCTCCGTTATTTCTTCCACCGTCACCCTAGCATATCCTTCTGGAATTGGACGGTAGTGAAAAGTTGCGCCGGGTTCAGGCGGTAGAAGAGAGCCGACAGCCGCCTTGACTTTGTACTTCTCCCATTGCGTCATAAGGTGGCAATGTTGAGACTCTGTGATAGCATCCACGGGGTAGCTAGCAGGAGCCGTGAAGACAGGCTCCAGTTGAAGCTACTCGGTGGAAGCCACGCTGCTTCTCCGCTGAGATGGCGGGGTAGCTTCGACAGGTCGCTTGTGTAACATCCCAAATTTTTAATTTGGAATGTTATACATAGAACATCATTTGCATATCATGTTTTGTTGCATTTTGACAAATCCTCGATAAATCCTAAGCAACTCAAGGACCCTCGGAGAGAGTTGGGGATTTTCTTGAATTTTTCTTATGTGATTATTCAAAACGAGGATTTTATTTTAATTATTTTTCTCTCCGGAAAAATATTTCAATTTATAAATAAGCGAGAGGAGAAAATATGACTTCTCCAAAAACATTGAAATACTAGAGGAAAAATGTTAAAAACATTATTTGGAATTCATTGGATTTTATTTGCAATTTTTATTGCATTTAAAAATATGCATGTTTTCAAAATATTATTTTTGATTTTAAAAAAATGTCCACCCTATTCTAGATTTTCTAACTAGACGGGGAAAATTTATTTCATATTTTTCTGATTTTTATTTATTTTTCTACGCAATATTTTCCGTGGAACATATTTAAAAAAAAATATACGCGCCGCGCCGACTGGGCCGAGCCCAGCCGACGGCCCATCCCGCCCGCGCTCTCCTTCCTCCCCACGACGCCGCCGGAGTCCGGCCTCGCCACGACGTCGCTGCCGCCTCGGTGCCCCCTCCCCCAAGCCGCCCTCGCCCCCCTCCATATATACCCCCCCTCCGTTTTCGCCATCACCGCCGCCGGAGGAGCACGCCGCCGCCGCCGCATCTAGCCGCCGCCGCCGCCCGCCTTTTGCCACCGCCACCCGCCGCCGGGAGCCCCGAGCCGGAGCCCCTCGTCGCCGGAGCCGCCGCCACCGAGCCCCGCACCCCCGCCGCCTAGCCCGCGCCCGCCGGAGCCCTCGCCGGAGCGAGCCCCGTCGAGGTACCGCCGCTGCCTCGCCTTGTGTTGACCGGTTTTCTGAAAAAAAACCTTTTGTTTTAAAAAAAACCCTAGATCGGTTTTTTTCGGTTTTCTTATTTTACGAGCGTTCACCGAACCGTTCGTTTTAACGAACGCGTTCGTCGGTTTTTCTCTGTTAACGAACGTCCGTTATTTAACCGTTCGTCTGTTTTTTTCTTTTTCGTCGGATTTTCTCGTTATTTTCTCAGATTCGATTTCTGATCGAATTTTCGAATCTGTTTAACTTCTCGCTCGTTTATCGGAATCAGGTGATTCAAGCGCCTAGAGTTTCGTCTCGAAATTCTCTTTCCGTTTAATCTACTCAAACAAGTTTTTGCAACAGTAAAATTTGACCTAGATCCAGATTAGCAAACGGAGTTTCTTTCTTTCACCGTTTGATTTCCGTTGCTTCTTTCGAGTTGATTCTTTTTGCAAACCGGAGTTCTTAAGTTGAACTTTCTGGTTGGATCTTTCTTTCGAGTTTTACCTGTGCATTAGATGAGTACTGATCGTATGCTTGTTTGTTTGCGATAGAGTACCCGGAGTGTGCCGCTTGTTACTTCGACTCGCTAGGTTTTGCGGATCATCAGCAAGGCAAGTAACACTTTGATCATACCCCGTTCATACCCAGTTTTATTGCATTAGATCTGTTTTCCTCACACATTGCATGATTAGGATCTAATTAAACTGTGGGTATTGGGAAGTAGTTGAGGTAGTACCTATTACCTGTTTATATCAAACCCTTGGGAGTTACTTCTACGTTGCTTTTATTTATTGCCATGCTATGCTCGTAGACGTGGATTGGGTTTGAGAGATATTCATGACAGATGTGAGTGTTTAATAATGGTTCAACTTAAGGTGGCAACTAAAACTCACATCTGGGTGGATTGAGGCACCTGGAGAACCCAGTGTTGTCTGTTTGTATAAGGTCCGCCACCCAGGCTCAAAGGGATCATAAGATTATTCATGCTAGAAACTTCCGTGTGCAGCCGCAAGCTATTATGGGCTCTAGCATAGCTGAGTAGGTTACAGGATCTCTTGAAGAGGTGGACTAGCAGATGTAGGGGAAAGTAGGTGTACCGGTCCATCCAGAGTAGAGAGTGACTGTTTCTGAAAGACTGTGTCTCGGTCATCCGTTTCTCAAACATCATGTAGTGCGAGAATCAAGCGGAGGCGATCGAGTCTTGTGGGGAAAAGTGCACAAACCTCTGCAGAGTGTACAAACTGATCATGATTAGCCGTGTCCCCGGTTATGGACAACTTGAGTATCTAGTACCTGGATTATCATTTGAATCTCATCACCGTGATACTTATAATTAATTTTGTTGGGTTAATGATGTTACTTAATTGGGATTGAGTTGGAGGTACCTTCTCAATGTTTCAACCACCATGATAGTTAAATAAAATGTATTCCTTTGCAGTAGGATAAAATTGGCTTTTCGCAAAACTGTAACCATAGAGCCTTCCACCAGCCATATATGCATATAGTATAGCCTTATCATTGTTCATTGTTCTCTATGTGTTGCTTTGCCAGCATATTCTATGTGCTGACCCGTTTTCGGGCTGCAACGTTTCATGTTGCAGACTTTTCAGACGACGAGTAAGGTGCCTTAGGTCGTGGTCTTATACTCAGTGATGCCACTGGAGTTGATGGACTCACTTATCTTCCAAGTCTTCCGCTGTTATCGTTATTAGATGGCCTTAGTCCATGTTTATTATACTTAATCTCTTCGGACATTCGATGTAATAAGTGTGTGATTGCTACTCTGTTATAAATCCTCCATTTGTACTGTGCGTGTCGGCATTACTGATCCAGGGATGACACTGGTGCACAGCAGCACAGGCCATTTGAGGTCTGGTCGCTACAGCTTGCTTCAAACTACATCTCGTTCCTGTAGCTTCTGTACCCTTGAGTGCAGCTCCTGCAGTTCACTCTGCTCCACCTTCCTCCTCCTCTCTTGGCATTTGTAACCGCCTGCGTCCGGAAACCCAGCCTTCCACGGAACGGAGCCTGGCGTGCCTCGTGTCCGTCCAGGGTGCTCAGGATTCCCGAGGGCCATTGTGAGCTCGTTCTTCTCTTTGTCTGGAATGAACGCCCCTGCCTGCGCTGCGTTAATATAGTGCTGAAGCAGTTGCTCCCTCGTCCAAACGCACTTCCCTGTTACAGGGTCCAAGGTTCCGCCAACCCTGAAGAACCAAGTCCGGAAATGATCTGGCCAGTTCAATGTCTCTGGTTCGACCCCTTTATCAAGCAGGTCGTTCTCAGCCTTGGCCCACAACGGTCGGGCTTTGAGGTAGCCACCTGACCCCGTGCGATGGTGATGCTCCTTCTTCGCAGCATTTATCTTGTTTATGGCTGACATCTTCTTACTCCTCTCCGATGTCTTGTTGGCCACAAATGCGTCCCATTGATCTCTGAGCTTCTCATACTGGCCGATGAATTCTGGTGTCTTTTTTTGGTCGACAAACTTTGCTTTCAGGTCATTCTTCCACTTCCTGAATAGATCTGTCATCTTCTTGAGAGCAAAGGACTTGATCAATGGCTCTTTAAATGGATTCTCCGGATCAATGGCTTTCCAAAGATCATCTTTCTGTCTATCTTCGACAAAAGAAACTTAAGGGGTTCAATCGGTTGGCCATCGCACGCGATTGCTGTGATCGTGAACCTTTCATCTGATTGCAACTTTTTCTTCGGGCCTCGTCTCTTTACCGAAGTTGTGCTTGATCCGGAGGGCTAGAAATAAGAAGAAAGACGAGAGTTAATATGTGTAGATACCAAAACAATGAATGCATCAATTAGCTATAGTTAGCACAGTCTTAATTAATATATATACCCGACCGGACTCTGTTCGGCCACCGGAGCCGTCATCACGGCCTCCTTCTTGCACCGGCATTCGGTCACCGGTCACGGTCTCCTCCGTTGTTCGAGGACCGTAGCCTGCTTCTTCACCCTCTCCTTCCAGACCATCGCTTTTGTTGAGATACGACATGACATCAGCTCCGGCTGCGATTATGTCCCCCAACACCCCTTCTGCTTCCTCGTCTCGGCCGTGCTCCATAGTTTCTGCACATATTACAACATGGAAATTATTATACAAACATGACAGATGGATATATTAGTGACAAACGTAGACCTAGCTATAGCTATTCACAACAAGGAATTATATTAATTAATGGCCTCGACGCTTCTCTAGGGTTTGGGGTGGCCTCGGCAACGCTTAAAAGGGTTCGGGGTGGCCTCGACGACAACGCTCTTTTAACTTGGTAAAGGAGGGGGTGTACCGACAACAACGACATACATACATGGAAAAAAATGTTATCGGGGGGGGGGGGGGTATATCGACCCCCCCTCATGTCAAAATTATCGGGGAGGGGGTATTGACCCCCCTCCCCCCTCGTGTTGAATATATGTTGAATTCCCGAGAGAAAACATTCATCGAACAAAATTACAACAGAAAAAATTGACCAAGTTTTCATATATCATCATCATCATCTACTACAAAAAAATTGACATATTCTTTACATATGAACATACAAACGTTTGCATATTCGACAATAATATCACCAAAAAAATTCTATGAACATTAAAAATTCTAACTTTTGCATATTCCTAGAGCCCTCGAACCCTCGACCCTCGACCCTCGAACCCTCGACCATAGAACCCTCGACCGCTCGACCCTAGAACCCTAGAACCCTCGACCCCTCAACCCTTGAACCCTCGAACCCTCGACCCCTATTCCTCCTCATGTCGAAGTTATCGGGGAGGGGGTATATCGACCCCCCCTCATGTCGAAGTTATCGGGGAGGTGCTATATCGACAACGACATACCCGATAAAGAAAGAAAGAAAAAAAAGAGAAGAAGAAAGGAATAGAGGTGAATAAGAAAAAATAGAAATTACTCTATTTTTTCTTTTTCTCTTCTATTCCTTTCTTCTTGTCCTCTTTTTTTTCCTATTCTTATTTATTTTTCCTCTTCTTCCACTCCCCTTCTTCTCCTTCTTCCTTCTTCCTAGCTAGATATATAATTTTTTTTCTAAAAATGTAACTTTCATATATAAAACTTTTTCTTCTTCTTCCTTCTTCCTTCTCTTCCTTCTTCCTAAATATATAAAACTTTCCTAAAAACGAAACTAACCTAAAATGCACTAAATCAGAGAACATACATAGATAAAACTTTTCTAAAAATCTAAATTTTGCATATATGAACATATATATGAACAAAAAAATCTGAAAAAAACCAGGACATATAATCATATATACACACATACATATAATCACACATATGCACATAATCTGAAAAAACATCATATATATGAAAAAGGGGGAAGGCCGGCGGCCGGACCGAACGTGGCGGCGGGCTGGGGCAGGGGCGCGGGCGACGGCGATGGCGGGGGCGGGCCGGGGCAGGTGCGCGGGCGACGGCGACGAGAGCGCGGCGACGGCGGGCCGGGGCAGGGGCTCGGGCGACGGCGATGGTGACGAGAGCAACGACGACGGCGGGGGCGGGGCGGGCAGGGGTGCGGGCGACGGCGACGGCGACGAGAGCGACGACGATGGCGGGGGCGGCGGACAGCGACGGGGCAGCCTGGCGGCGTCGATGTGCTCGGCGTCGTCGGTGGCAACTGGTGATGAACTCTGCAAAATTCTTAAGTGCTACTTATATACCAAGAGCATTGGTCCCAGTTCGTGGCACCAACCGGGACCAATGCACCCCTTTGGTACCGGTTGGTGCCACCAACTGGGACCAAAGGTCTCTTTTCAGCAGCCCAAAGGGCGGCAAGCAGAGGGCTTTGGTCCCGGTTGGTGGCACCAACCGGGACTAAAGGTGGGGCATTGGTCTCGGTTCGTGGCACAAACCGGGACCAATGCACCCCTTTAGTCCCGGTTGGTGCCACCAACCGGGACCAAAGGCCCTGTGCTACCCGCGTCGCGACACGAAAGTTTAGTCCCACCTCGCTAGTTGAAGGTGCTCGAGAGTGGTAAGCCCCACTCCCGCTACCATCTCGAGCTCCTCTCAAATGCAGGCTTTCGGGCCTACACACGCTGTATCTGCCTGTGGGCCTACTGGGCCTTCTGCGGGCCTGAATCCTGGCCCATGGTTTGGTTTCTAGTCGTATTCAGGCCGTGGTGGCCCAGTAGGTGGCATTTTTTTTATTTTTCCCTTTTTTTGTTTTCTTTGGTACTTTTTTTTCTACTTACAACAAAATACTTACTTTTTCTATTTTTATTTATTTTATTAAGGTTTATTTATTTTTATTTTATGATACTTTATTTTATTTTGTTTTATTTTGTTTCTACATATTTATTTTATGCTTTCTTTTTGTATTTATTTTATTTTATGATACTTTTTTTTATTTTTTTCTACTTTCAACAAAATACTTTCTTTTTGTTTTTTTGCTTTTTGTATTTATTTTATGAAAATTCTTTTTGCTTTTTAGTTGCATAAATTCTATATAATTTTAGTTTCAATAATACTAGAGGTTTATAAAAGCTTTTTAGTTGATTCCTTTAGTACTAGTTCTAAGGCTGTTACAAAGGCATTTTATTTGGTACCGGTTCTAAGGCTGGGGCCCCACGAGCACCTTTAGTACCGGTTCGTGGCATGAACCGGTAAAAGAGTTTTTTAGTTGATTCTTTCTGCAGCTGGTTTTTAGTCCCACCTCGCCAAGCGAGAGGCACTCACAGCGGTTTATAAGCCCTGAGTGCAGAGACGATGAAGGAGAGGCACAGTGCTCACCTACACGTTGCTTAGCTTCAAGCCTTGAGTAAGTGGTGTAGACTGCACAGAGCTATCAGGGTTTCGAACAAAAACTACACATAGCTCCGTGCAGTCTACACGATTTCCTCAAGGCCTGAAGCTAAGCAACGTGCAGGTGAGCATTGCGCCTCTCTTTTATTTTCAATAACTTATTACAACTCCAGGCTTCTTGTGTGTTCAAAATGCAACATTCGAGATATCAGGGTTTCATACGGAAACTCGTCTGTTACAAAAAGCATTCGAGATATAATTTTAGTTTCAATAATACTAGAGGTTTTATAAAAGTTTATTTTGTTTTTACTTATTTATTAAAGTTTATTTTGTTTCTACTTATATTTTCTTTTGTTTTTTGCTCCTTCTTTTATTTTATGAAAATTCTTTCTTTTTTGCTTTATTTATTTTATTTTGTTTCTACTTACTGTTGCTATATTTATTTATTTTATTATAGTTTATTTATTTTACATTATTGAAGTTTATTTTGTTTCTACTTATTTATTAAAGTTTTTTCTGTTTCTAATTATTTATTTTATTTTGTTTCTACTTATTTATTTTCTTTTCTTTTTTGCTTTTTTATTTATTTTATGAAAATTCTTTTTTGCTTTTAATGTTTTACACACAAAAGCCCTCTCCCCTGGCTGGATTGGTATCGGTTTGTGGCCAGACCCGGCCCGAAAGATGACGCTTTGGTACCGGTTCAGGCAACAAACCGGTACCAGTGGTGTTGGGCCAGGAGCGGGGCCTATTGATCCCGGTTCGTGCCGCCAACCGGGACCAAAGGGGCCAGACGAACCGGGACCAATGGCCCCACGAGGCCCGGCAGGCCCCTGACGTCACGAACCGGGACCAATGGGCCCATTGGTACTGGTTCGTGAGCGAACCGGGACTAATGGGCTTATCTGGCCCGGACGTATGCCCCGTTTTGTACTAGTGTCCGTCGTATCTTTAGCTATTTCTGCCCTCTGAAATAAAAATGTGAAGTTCATATGAAGTACATAACTAATTACTACTATATCTTGTTTTATGTAAAGTTGTAAGCTTACCAGCTTAGTAATCTTTGCAAGAACTCTCTTGCTGCATTTACCAGTAGAATTTAAAACTTGAAACTCTTTTTTCTTGTTGTGCATGAGAATTGTTATCCAGTGATTTTCTTCCACATGAAAAGGAAAGTATGCCTACAACAAAGTTTATTCAAGTTCTTGGACACACAAATAGTTATGTACTACCAAGGATCATACAAAACTGAAGTACCTTATCTTTGCTGAAATACTCTTCAGTAACTCTAGACACCATTTTAGTTTGGTTTGTGAAATGCTCCAGAAAATGCTGCTTAGAGTTCTTAACCTTTCCATCAGCACGAAGAATAAGCCAGTGTGACACCCAAGATGATAAAATGTGACGGTCATCATGAGGATTATGGGTCTGCATATGGTTGCAATAATTATTGATGACCTGAAAATAACATAACAACAATACGCCTATTAGATTTTAAAAAAAATGACATGTACAACTTAATATATTTGTTCTAATACTTACAGCGCCATGCAACCATTTTTTCGCAATGATGGCTCGAAGCATATCAGGTGTACATGTTTCCCCAGCAATTCCTGTCATGTGCACGACAGTTTTCCTACTAAGCTTCTTCGAGTCTGCTAGTGTCTGGATATAAACCTTTCGCGTCCTCCATGTGTTCGTCAGTAATGTAATCGGTACTAATCATAGCGGCTCTTATACCAAACAGACCTAAAATAGTAACAAACAATGAGTTAATAAAGTGTGCATGCAAGGACATAAATATCTTGCAAGAACAAATTACCTAGCACCTACTGTTCTTTAGGCGTTTACGTCCACCGTTCTGCTGGTAGGGTGAACGATAGTATTTTGACTGTTTTCTCTTGCGTTTCCCATCATTCTCCTTAGTGCCACTTTCTTTCGCATTTTTATACGGGTGTTCAGACTATCCATACTAATCTCCTCAGATTTATCGGCGCTAGACCCGTCTGACACTGTATTTATATTCTTGGGGGTTGCAGTAAGAGCTAGAAAGTCATTCTTGTCTACCGTTGCAAAAGATGGGTGGGGTGAATTACCATTCTCCTCAATAACGAAGGGGTCACCTTCATCTCCTGTACCGGGTGTGTTGTGATGCACATCTTTCTCACGTGCGGACTTCTTCCCGTTCCCATTGGTGCATGCTGCCTCCACCACGTTCTCCATATTTTCCTTTGCAGGAGTTGATTTTACATCTGTCCAATATTTTGATGGACCATACTTCCCCACCCAGTCTTCACTATGCTCCACAAACTCAACATCATCACCAAACCCCCTGTTTGTCTTCAAGACAATACCTTTCTTCTCCAGCTTCTCCAGTACTATCTGCAATAACACATTGGAAGCATTAACTACATGCAAACATTATGAATAATCCCATGTAAATTGAAGTACACATCACTAATTACCTGAGCACATTTTTGAGGGAGAAGGCGAATTTCTTTTTGCATATCTTTGATGCATTTCATCACTTGATCTAAGGTAGTGTCCCTGCTCGACGAAGCCTCGTCTCTATTCTCTTTCCTTTTTCGGGCACGACTTGTTCTATCTTCTGGATCAAATTCTTCCTCTACGAATTTCCCTTCTTGAGCAATTAAAGTCTGTCTGTACTTCTCATTTATTAAGTCATCAATCTGTGCCACGTTAAATCAGTTTAAATTACTCAACATTTAAAAAGTACCATTAGTGCATGCAGTACAAACCATAAATACTTACCCTCCCATTCCCGCGGCCGTATGATGTGTCGTACGCGTCACGCTTCATAGCCTCAACTTCTGGCCAGTTTAGCATCAACGGATATTCATGAGCCAGTGGATCGAATGTCTCTTCATCAAGTGGCTGCACTTTCTCCCAAAACAAGTACTGCATGAACGTGAAATATATTAGCAATCTTAACAGTACAACCTATAGTTGGAAATAAAATATATAACATACAATTTACCTGTATGAGGCCAAGGTTTCCCACCGGCCATGTAAATTTTGTAAGATCCGATACAGTCTTTGTGATGCCATCGATGCAAATGCATAAAGTAAACGCGTTCCAGTTAAATGATTTGATGCTCTCCACATCCTCCACTAACTTGTAAAAAGCATTAGGAAGTTCTTTCGTGGAGTGCGGTGCAAGAACCATACCAAGGAGAACCAACACAATTCGACGCAGGAAATCATCATCATACGTGCCACTGGTAGTGATGTCCTCAATAAGCTGGTCTATCATTATTTCATTCATACTGGAATCTATAAAACGACTCGGCACCTTCACCTTCGCCTTCAACCCCCCTTTACCTAACGCTTTCATAGCATCTCTGCCCTTGTTCTCTAGCCCAAAAATGTCAAACACATCTTCAGTGCGCAATGATATCCCACCGTTTTTTGATGGCATGATGAACCTTTTTCTGTCCAACGCATATGATTTAATAATGAACTTAAGCAAACACTTTCGCATGAGCACACTAGGAATCATCAACATCTTTCCCAGTCTAGTGCTGGCAAAACGCATTTTCTACCTAGAGGTTAGTTTGCTGACCAACAGACACCACTCTTCAACAGAACAATAAATCTCTCCGTACTCGTCCATCACTACGAATAGGAGCAAAAATAATATTAGCTACTTTACATGTCTACTTGATAAACATGATGAATGCAACGTGCGTTTGAAAAACAAAAAAATACCTCCCACCATTAGGCCCTAGGTGGCCGGCTTGGAGGCGGACGACGGCGTGCTGTGGAACGGCGGACGGCGGCTTCAAAGATGGTGGACGGCGGCGTGGTGGAGCCACATGGGGACGGTAGACGGCGTCTTCTGGAACGACAGCAAGCGGCGTCAGAAACGGCGAACGGCGGCGTTAGAGAAGGCGTGACGTGACGTACCAGATGTGGATGGCGGACAGCGCCTCGGCGTGACGTGGGCAGAAGGGGATGGCAGACGGCGGCGTGCATGATGGGACAGGGTAGGGGCGTCAGGAGACGCGGGCAGGTGGCGGCGTTCGTGTGAATCCCTAGGGTTGGCGCAGGGCGTCGTGGGTGAGGTGGGCATATGGCGGCGGTCGTGCCAGGTACAAGGAACAATGACGTCAATCTTGATAGATCATGTCGGGCCCGCGTCCCGTCTGTCTCCTCGGCCGTCCTCAATGATTGGGCCGGGCCCTAGACGACGCCGGTTGGATGGGGGTCGGACGGGCAGTGTTCACAGGTTAATAAAGTCACATCACATTATTAAATCTTATCTTATTCGTTCGTTACTTTGTGATTTTTTTCAACTCCGTCAAATGGCCCGAAACTTTTTTCATACGTTGGCATCACCATCCACAACACCCACGCCAATTTGCATATTTTTCCGAAGCTCGATGCATTTCCTAGGATTTTCCCGGTGAAAAAACATTAAAACACTGGCCGGACGTGACGCAACGTTTTTTTTGTGTCCGTTTTCGTTCCAACCTTGCGTGGGGACCTACGTTGGCCGTGCCCACGTGTATGCACACTTTGGTGCACTTGCATGCATGCGATCATGTAGCCCCAGTGCAACCAGCTCCGTTTCGGTCTGTCGGAGAGGGGGTTCCCAACTACGTTTTTTTTCAACTCCGTCAAATGGCCCGAAACTTTTCCCACACCTTGGCATCACCATCCACAACACCCATGCCAATTTGCATATTTGTTCGACGCTCGATGCATTTTCTAGGATTTTCCCGGTGAAAAAACACTAAAACACTGGCCGGACGTGACGCAACGTTCGTTTTGTGTCCGTTTTCGTTCCAACCTTGCGTGAGGGCCTATGTTGGCTGTACCCACGTGTATGCACACTTTGGTGCAGTTGCATGCATGCAATCACGTAGCCCCAGAGCAACCAGCTCCGTTTCGGTCTGTCAGAGAGGGGGTTCCCAACTACGTTTTTTTTCAACTCCGTCAAATGGCCCGAAACTTTTTCCACACCTTGGCATCACCATCCACAGCATCCCCGCCAATTTGCATATTTTTCCGACGCTTGATGCATTTCCTAGGATTTTTCCGGTGAAAAACCACTAAAACACAGGTCGGACGTGACGCAGCGTTGGTTTTGTGTCCGTTTTCGTTTCAACCTTGCGTGGGGGCCTATGTTAGGCAGGCACACATCCTCCAAAAAATTGGTCTCGATCCATGCATGCGATCACGTACCCGTAGTGCAACCAACATTGTTTGGGTATGCCAGTCCGACTACTCTCAAAGACGTTTTTTTTCACCTCCATCGAATGAAACAAAACTTTTTCCCCATGCTCCGTGTACCATGGGAAGCACGCACGACAATTTTCGTTATTTTTTGACGTCCAATGCATTTTCTAGGGTTTTTCAGGCGAAAATATATACCCTAAAATGTTGTCCGGACGTGACGCGACGTGTGTTTGGTGTCCGATTTCGTTCATTTGCGTGGGGGCCTACATTGGGCATGCACACACCCTCTCAAAATTTCATTTCATTTCATGCATGCGATCATGTACCGCTAGTGCAACCAGCATCGTCCTGGACTACCGGTATTTTATGTGTTTGTTCCATATTTTTTAAATTTTTTGTATAACTTATTTTTTATGCTTTAGCATATATTCATGTACAAATGCATCATCAAATCAACACTCTCGAATGAAATGGACGAAACAAATTTCACTCAAATTTCGTTGAACATATATAAGATATTTTACATAGTCGAGCGATCTCGATAATGATAAGTTCACTACTTAGGGTAAGAACGACATAACCAAATTAACTAAAAAAGACATTAAAAAAACTACTCCTCGTCGCTATCGAGGAGGTCGATCACGACCGGGCCGTCGCCGCCGTCATCGTCGCTGCTGGACCGGTTCGCGACGTCGACCCTGTCCACCGGGCCGTCGTCGGGTGCCTCTTCCGCCACCTCCGCCGACGCCTGCTGCCACTCCGGCGGCACCTGCTGCCATTCCGCCGGCGCCATCGCCGCCTGCTCCGCCGCCATCGCCTCGGCCGCGTCGATCGCGGCCGCAACCTCGGCGGCCTCCCTCGCCGCAGCCGCCGCCGCCTCCGACACGCGTAGGGCCACGTGGTACCCCGGGATGTCATCTGGATCGCCGTCCACGCGGAGGATGACCTGCTCCGGCGGCAACTCGAACTCCGGCGGCGAGGGAGGGGCGGCCGGCGTGGGCGCCACTGCCGGGTGCGCACTGTGGCCGCCGGCATGTCCGCGGCGATCCTGCGGCGGAGGCGGGGCGCGAAGACGGCCACTGCTGCCCGTCAAGTCGGGGGTCACGCCGGCCGCCGCAAGGCGGACACCGACCATGACCTCCCAATAATCCTTCCCGCGCAAGAAATCACGGCGGCCGCGGATGTTGTGCCGGCCGCCGTTGTGGCTCCGGAGCTCCGCCTCCGTCGCGCCGGGCCCCGGCGTTGGGTAGCCGTCCTTGTCGATCTTCCAGTTGCGTGGAAGACGACAGCCCGGCGGCACGGGGAGGCAGTAGCGGTGGAGCCCTCCGTCTCCGGCACGCCGAGGCTCGTCGGCCATGCGCCGGGGACGTCGCCGTCTTCGCCGCCGCCATCGCTGCTATTGTCGCGGTAGAACGCCATCGGGGGCTGGCGTCGGGGGGACGGGGGAGGCGAGGGGCGTCGGGGGGGGGGGGGGACGGGGGATGCAAGGGGCGCCGGTGGGCGTCGGTGGGACGCGGCGTCCGTTTTTATAGCCGCGGCTGCGGGGCGTCGGTTTGACCCCTCGGGCGCCGAGATCGACGGGACGACAGGCGGGGAGGCGCGGCAGGCGAGGAGGCGGCAGCGGTGGCGTGCTGCAGGCAGGGAGGCGGCAGGCGGGCGGACTCGGGGGCGCGGCAGGCGAGGTGGCGTGTGTGGCAGCTGAGGTGACTGCGGCGGCATAAATGCTCGGACGGGGGCACAGCAGGCGAGGTGGCGGCGCTGTCGGTCGGGAGCAGCCGACGAGACGGGGGCGCGGCAGGCAAGGCGGCCGGGCTGTCGAGCGGCAGCGGCGCGCGACGGGACGGGGCGGCGCGGCGCGGATGACGACGGGGGCGCGGTAGGCGAGGAGGCGGGGTTGTCGGACGGCAGCGGCGCGCGGATGACGACGCGTGGCAGTTCCACGCGTTGACTGCGGGGCTACCGCGTTGATCGCGGGCGGGCGGCGCAGCATGTCTGCATGCGTAGCACGTTCGTAGGCGCGTGCGGGCGACCGGCCGGGGCGGTTCAAGTTTTTTTTCCTGGCAGGCGGGCGGGCAGGTCCTATATTCATATTGGTATACGGTCCGGCATTTTTTTCGGGCGGGAGGGCAGACTCTTTTTTAAAAAATTCCTATCCTGCCTTCTGTTATGAAGAGGTATTGGGCAATTTCGGCCGTCCTTGTGTTTGGGGAGGTCCATAGAAGCGGAAGTGTATACGCGCATGCCTTATAAACCGTTGTGATGATGTTTGATCAATAGTACAGTAGATTGGAAGTTTCCTCGGCAAAATAAAAGCATGCAAGTAATTTCCAAATTTAGAGTCATCCCTAGGCACATGAGGTCGCGTTCACAAGTTGACATGGTGTGCCGGACCTCACCCGCCGCTCTTGGGCGTGCGGTTGGCATTAGTTACCGGCTTGCCGCATAGCTTGGGTTGAAAGTTGGACCGATTCGTGATTGATGCGATCTGAGATTGCGAGACGGACACCTACCATCGGCACGTTCACACTCGAACACTGGACTCGTATATACTCATGACGTTAAGCGTGACGGTTGCGACCTGAACGCAAACCCAATCTAAGCCCGAAAATCCTAGACACATGGAGAGTTACGGGCATCGCACAGATCGACAAGGCTAACTAATCTTCCCTCCCCCTCCCCTATTTTTAGTGGGGTGGGGCCGCCTCTCTCCTAATCTCCAATCAAAACCTTCAGCTAATCACAGTCCGTTGAATCCGTAAAAAGCATCCGGTGTGTGTAGCATTGCTCATCCAAGCCCAACCATCTCATCTTAGACGGGACAGTGGGGTCCACACGGGGACAACGGGCATATATAGTACAGTGAGAGCAGGAGACTACTACACGTCTACACCAGAGACCAGACCAGCGAAGAAACGGAGAGGCCCGTCCGTCATGGACGGTCCTCGCCGGCTCCTCGCGCTCGCGGTCCTCCTCCTCGCCTCCGCGTACGGAGCGGACGCCGCCGGCCTCCTCCGCGCGCCGCCGACCGGGTACAAGTACAACGCGACCTTTACCTTCACCGGGGAATTCCTCGTCCTGCTTTCCTGCATGGGCCCGGCCAACGGCACGGCGGCGTACGGGCACGGCGGGATCATCCACAGCTGCACGCTCGACCAGCTCAAGGTAACACGTAGTACTATACATAGCGCCTCATCCCCCGGTGCGCGCGAGCCCTGCCGCCGCCGTCCATTGATTTCTGGCTTTCTGTCGGCCGGTGTTGGTGTAACTTAATTTGCAGGAAGGCAGCTCCGCGCCGGAGACGACGCCCTTCAAGTTCAATCACGGGCACGGCTACCCGGCCCCGTCGCCGCGCGCAGCACCGCCGGAGGACGGCCTCCTGCAAGCTGCAGCAGGGGGAGAGCAGGAGCAGCACGTGGGCGCAGCTCCAGCGGTGGCTCTTCCTCTTGGTCGACGTCGACGACGTCGCCTTCGACACTGCCTACAGCGGTGGCCCTTCGCCAACGGGCACGGCCACCCGCCGCGCAACTTGAACGCGGTCAATCACGGGCACGGCCACCCGCCCCCCTCGCCGCCAGGGCACGCAGACCCTCCGGCGGACGGCCTCCTGCAAGCTGCAGCAGGGGGAGCTGGGCCGCCGCGTGAACACGCCGTGGTGCAGCCGCAACCGCAACGGCGGCTACCACCACATCCACATGGAGGCAGAGGTGGAGAGGAGAAGCAGCACGCGGGCGCAGCTCCCGCCGTGGCTCCTCGTCGACGTCGCCTCCGACACTGCCTACAGCGGTGGTCCTGCGCCGACGGCAGGACCACGCCGGCGCGCAGCTTGGACGCGGTCAGCGACGGAGGAAAGAAGAAGGGAGAAGAAGATGAAAACTGAACCGAGCTCTAGAAGCTCCTAATTGCTAGCTGCGTCTCCACTCTCCTATAATCTGCACACTCGATGTTATTACTAAAAATTAACGTTTGCATTTGCATTTGGCAATTGGCAAGCATATCTCTCTACTACTATCTTGCGGGTGATGTGCTGTCGGCGTACACACCGCACGTTCACGGTACGCGCCGAGAACTTGGCAGGTCACGGTCACGAGAAACAATTTTGCTACCTGCTACTTGTACGTGCACAAGCCAGTCTGCCCGGAAGAGATTGATACATGTGCATGCATTGACTCGTCGACTGGACGGCAGCTGCTAAGTACTGTACTTACGTACTACTACCTCCGCTGGTTTCGTGCTAAATTTTGATTAAAGATTTAATTAATAAAATGTTACTGCATGTCAACAAAAATTATATTATTGGATTCGTATTTGAACAAAATTTGTAATGATATAATTTTTGATGACATGCATAAACACTTTGTTAATTAAATTTATGGTTAAAATTTGACATAAATTACAATAAAGACCAATAAACCAGGACGGAGTTAGTAGTACGTGGTAGCTTTGAAAATTTGACTAGTGACCAGAAGCACCGATACTCTGATACGGCCAGGACGGCTTCGATACGCGTATCAGAGAAGTATCCCTTTTTTTATTTAAAAATAAAAGAAAAGAAAAAGCTGAAACGGCGGCTACACGCTCGCGACACGGCTGGGACACGGTGAGCGACAGAGTGCAGCGGCGTAGCGCCGCGCGGCCAGCGAGCCCAATAGGCAATAGCCTCGCACCCTCTGTTCCACCGCACCAGGAAGGGATCGACGGTGGCTCGCCGCCGCCGCCGCCGCTAGAAATTGCCTCCCCGCCTCGAGTCTTCTGTTCTTCTCTGCCGCTGCCGCAAGGTAAACAATGTCCCCGAGAGTGATGTCTGATGTATGCTTTCTGTGTGGTGATGTATGCTGAGCTTTTTCACTGTTTAACCCATTAACAAAAGATTAGCATGATTTGACCCTAGTTTGAAACTTTTTTCGGACTTGACCCATCTCAAAACGCTAGCAACCATGACGAGCTCTTGCGCGTGCAGCCGTGCACACGGGCGTCGGGCGGGCGGGCGGATGCGTGTTTCGTTTGCTGAGGAGTTAAGTCAATCGTGAGCTAGGACGAAGACGAAGACCGAGGGAGCGGGCGAGCGTGTGGAGACCGGATTTCGCCACGGCACGCGTGAGGCTACATGGGCACGAGCTGGAGTAGTGTACGTGATCACTCACGTTTGCTCCTTCCTGCAAGTGGTTTCGAGTGGATCAATTGACCATGGATCAACCGGCAGGAAATTAATTGCCGAGGTGGTCGATGAAGTGATGCATGGATCCGTGGTTTGTGCCCGGTATCCTGCCGGCGGCGGACGTCTGGTACAGCTAGCGCAAGATGCCGGTGAGCGTGGTTAGGCAAGAAGCCGGTGCCGCAGCTAGCTAGGTTAATAGCATGCACGTTCGACGTACGTAGCGTGCGTACGTGCACACCCGGTTTATGCGTTGCCCCATGGATGGTTGACAGAGGAGCTAGGATGCGTGAGCTAGCTCGTGCAAGGTGCAACCAGCACACACGTCGAACGTACGTGGGCGTCTTCATTTCTTCAGCATGCAGCAGTAGTTATTCCACCTGCTCCCCTTCCGTCCTTCGTCTTCTCTTCATTCCAGAAGTCGTACGCACGGGAACCAGCGCGTGCATGCTTTCGTGTCATTCGATCTTCTGATAGACTTAGGACGGTGGCGGAGCCAACGCGTTCGACAGGTTGGGATGGGCCGCGGCCGTGACCTCGCATGCTAGTTAACCTGTCGGACCAAAACGCCAAGGTTCATGGCGTTTGCCTTTGCCACGTGGACGGCCAGGAAAACTGACAAGAGATGGCCAGGGGCAGACGCCGGAGAACATGGCGTCTTCCGTGTAACCAAAACACATTGCCGACGTTTTGAAATGGGTCGGATTCGAAAACAGTTTTAAACAGTCATGTATGCTTGCCTGCTTGACTGCTTGTCGAGGGGCTTGAGGCTGGTGGAACAAATAGGAGTGCAACCAATTTATAATACTTAAATAGTTCATCCCCACTATGGTATTTCTCTTAACATGCAGGCTATTCACATCAGCAGATCAGCCATCTCAACATTCTGTCACTAACTTACGGATGGGCCCGACCAACACATCAGCCCTGACACATCAGCGTCCGTTACCTATTGCGTTTTCTCTCATCTCCCCCGTCAATTATTTCGGCTCTTCCTTCTCGGCTTCTCCGTCAGTTTCCTCAACTTTCATCCCCTCCCGTGAGCCCCTTCAATTGCCAATCCACTCCTAGGTTCCTGGCCAAATTCAGGAAGGAGAAGATGGATCTCATGTGCAGTTTTTCATCCCCACCACCCACCTGCACTCCGCCAAAAACAAACAGAAGAAATTCCAAAACATGGAAGGAGATGAATCTCACGTTCTTGTCTGGGTAGGACTCACAGAGGACGGCCGCAACAACTGGTTCCCGTACGGTGCCGTCATGGTGCAGGACCGAGGAGGGACCGCAGCAGAGGGGCCTTCTTCCTCCTCCCCACGCCCTTCTCCTCTTCTTCTTGCACCAGATCGAGGACTTGCTGTCGTTTCATGTCACCACGTTCGGGTCTCGCCTGCTCGTGGGTAAGTGTCGTTCCACTTTCTTGCATCTTACCGGGTCCTTCCCCATGGGCTTGGTGAATAGGTGATCCCCCGTTTGTACTTTCGTTCATCCGGCCGGCCTTTGCTTACTTCTCCAACAAAACACAGGTTTTCCATTAGCATGCCATCAATCGTTGCCTCGCTGGTGAGGCCTCCCTTCTCTATGGGGTCGCGGTGGACGAACATACAAGTACGATGGACGTCTGAAACACGGATCTATGGAATGATGGTGAAGCGGGTCGATGTGTTAGATGCACTGTGTCCATCTTCACCGGCTGTAGCACTCCTCCTGCCATGTTCGTCAGATGATCTGTCCACAAACGCCGAATTGTCTCCAATAGGACTTCCGGTGATTTGTCCAAAAATGTTGATTCGTCTCCAACAGTCAGTTCCCCCGGATGTAACGCCCGTCAGGTGATCTGTCCACAAACGATGATTCCTTGCCAACATACTGCAATTTTTGTTTTAAATCTCCCATGTTTTCTTTCTTAGATCTATTCCTTTCTTTCATTGCAGGAAGCGGTCAGCGTTTTTTTCATCCGCTGTTATCTGTCTGGAACATCGATCAAAGAATACTTGATTTTTCAATTGCAACAAACTACAAGTTGCAGGATGTACTACTGCTTTTCTCCTTGAAACTGGATGATAAAATGATGCCTGGGCCAATCCTCTAGCCCATCACTAGTAGAAAACAGGGCTTTGGTTCGGGCTTGGTTAGCCCATTAGTCCCGGTTGAATCACGAACCGGGACCCATGGGGCATACGTCCCGATTCGTGCGCCCAGGGAGCCGACCGGGCCTCGTGGGGCATTGGTCCCAGTTTGTCTGGACCCATTTGTCCTGGTTCCAGGCACGAACCGGGACCAATGGTCCTCGCTCCTGGCCCACAGCCATTGGTCCCGATTCATGGCTGGAACCGGGACAGAAGTGGGCCTTTAGTCCCGGTTCCAGCCATGAACCGGGACCAATGAGTTGCCTATATATACCCCATCGCCGGAGCAGAGCACTCCACACTGCTCTGTTTTTTTTGGCCGGCGAGGGGAGAGCTTTGTAGTGCTCTAGCTCACCTCCTATGCACATGAGGTGTTCGATGAAATGCCCGAGCCACACTAGTTAAGCTTTCTCCTCTCGAAGCTCGACCTTCAAGCTTTATTTTCTTCGAGATTTGTTTAGGTTTAGCGGCCCGTCACATCCCGTCCCGTCTTCACCGCCGTCGATCGCCCGCGCCCATCTCGTTGCCGGCACCACCGTGTTGAGCCTCCTGTTCTTATCTTCTTTCTGAAAAAAAATTCTTACTTTAGATAGATACTTGTCTAATTTTCTTACTTTTATTATCGCCCCCGCCGGCCTCGTCCTGTCTATGATTCAGATATGGTATATATTATGTTTTATAACTATTTGGTTCATTTATTGTTTATACAATTATGCCGACCAACGTGACATAGATTTTATTTATCCAGGAGGTATGTGAACCAGAAATTCCAACCGACCCTATTGTCGAGAGGTTAAATTTAGTTAAAAAAGAAAACAATTACTTGAAGAAAAAAATAAAAAAAATTGAGGAGAAGATGATATTGGAGTTGCATGTTGCGGATGTCGTAGATGATCACAAGATCAAGATGGATGCAATGCGTTTGAACATTAGAAAGATGAGAAAATATGCCATTCATACCGAGACTTGGTATCATTATGCCGTTGGATCAATTGTTATCTTGGTTGCGATTATGATCGCATTTGTTGTTGCATTGAAATGTTTTACATAGTTTCAATGTATGGTTTAATTAGATGCTCTGGAGAGCTATATGTTGTTCAATGAGAACTATGTATGTACTTTGGTTTTAATGTGATGATGAACTTCTATTAATTTGGTCCCTTATCTATCCATGATGTTCTGTAATGATTTTTGACACACTTAATTATATATAATGCACGTAGATGAACCGGCAATGGATGTACGGTGACAGACACACCTCCGAGTACGTTAAGGGTGTGCATAATTTTTTCGAAGTGGCTGAGGCAAACAAGCAGAATGGTTTTATGTGTTGTCCATGCCCTCTATGTGGGAATACGAAGTCATATTCTGACCAAAAAATCCTTCACAACCACCTGCTTTATAAGGGGTTCGTGCCACACTATAATGTTTGGACCAAGCACGGAGAAATAGGGGTTATGATGGAAGACAACGAAGAAGAAGAGGATGATGGCAACTATGTGCCCCCTGAATACGGTGATGCTGCAACGGGGGAAGCTGCTGAAGATCAAGAGGAACCAGACGATGTGCCCGATGATGATCTCCGCCGTGTCATTGTTGATGCAAGGAGACAGTGCGAAAGTCAAAAGGAGAAGCTGAAGTTCGATCGCATGTTAGAGGATCACAAAAAAGGGTTGTACCCCAATTGCAAAGATGGCAACACAAAGCTCGGTACCGTACTGGAATTGCTGCAGTGGAAAGCAGAGAATGCTGTGCCTGACAAAGAATTTGAGAAGCTACTGAAAATATTGAAGAAGAAGCTTCCAAAGGATAACGAATTTTCCAACAGTACGTACGCAGCAAAGAAGGTTGTATGCCCTCTAGGATTGGAGGTGCATAAGATACATGCATGCCCTAATGACTGCATCCTCTACCGCGGTGTGTACGAGGATTTGAACGCATGCCCGGTATGCGGTGCATTGCGGTATAAGTTCAGACGAGATGACCCTAGTGATGTTGACGGCGAGCCCCCCAGGAAGAGGGTTCCTGCCAAGGTGATGTGGTATGCTCCTATAATACCACGGTTGAAACGTCTGTTCAGAAACGAGGAGCATGCCAAGTTGATGCGATGGCACAGAGAGGACCGTAAGAAAGATGGGAAGTTGAGAGCACCCGCTGACGGGTCGCAGTGGAGAAAAATTGAGAGAAAGTACCGGGCTGAGTTTTGCAGGTGACCCAAGGAACGTATGGTTTGGTTTAAGCGCAGATGGCATTAATCCTTTGGGGGAGAAGAGCAGCAATCACAACACCTGGCCCGTGACTCTATGTATGTATAACCTTCCTCCTTGGATGTGCATGAAGCGGAAGTTCATTATGATGTCAGTTCTCATCCAAGGCCCTAAGCAACCCGGCAACGACATTGATGTGTACTTAAGGCCATTAGTGGAAGAACTTTTACAGACGTGGAATGGAAATAGTGTACGTTTGTGGGATGAGCACAAATAGGAGGAATTTAACCTGCATGCGTTGCTGTTTGAAACCATCAATGATTGGCCTGCTCTCAGTAACCTTTCAGGACAGACATACAAGGGATACCACGCATGCACACACTGTTTAGCTGACACCGAAAGTATATACCTGGACAAATGCAGGAAGAATGTGTACCTGGGGCATCGTCGATTTCTTCCGACCAACCATCAATGTCGAAAGAAAGGCAAGCATTTCAAAGGCGAGGCAGACCACTGGAAGAAGCCTGCCATGCGTACCGGTGATCACGTACTTGCTATGGTCAATGATTTACACGTAATCTTTGGAAAGGGTCCCGGCGGACTATCTGTTCCGAATGACGCTGAGGGACGCACACCCATGTGGAAGAAGAAATCTATTTTTTGGGGCCTACCCTACTGGAAAGACCTAGAGGTCCACTCTTCAATCGACGTGATGCACGTGAAGAAGAACCTTTGTGTGAACCTTCTAGGCTTCTTGGGCGTGTACGGGAAGACAAAAGATACACCGGAGGCACGGGAGGACCTGCAACGTTTGCACGAAAAAGACGGCATGCCTCCAAAGCAGTATGAAGGTCCTGCCAGCTACGCTCTTACCAAAGAAGAGAAGGAAATCTTTTTTGAATGCCTGCTTAGTATGAAGGTCCTGTCTGGCTTCTCGTCGAATATAAAGGTAATAAGAAATATGCCAGAGAAAAAGTTCCAGAACCTAAAGTCTCATGACTGCCACGTGATTATGACGCAACTGCTTCCGGTTGCATTGAGGGGGCTTCTATCGGAAAACGTTCGATTAGCCATTGTGAAGCTATGTGCATTCCTCAATGCAATCTCTCATAAGGTGATCGATCTGGAAATCATACCAAGGCTAAGGAGTGATGTGGCGCAATGTCTTGTCAGTTTTGAGCTGGTGTTCCCACCATCCTTCTTCAATATCATGACGCATGTCCTAGTTCATCTAGTCGATGAGATTGTCGTTCTGGTCCCCGTATTTCTACACAATATGTTCCCCTTTGAGAGGTTCATGGGAGTCCTAAAGAAATATGCCCGTAACCGCGCTAGGCCAGAAGGAAGCATCTCCATGGGCCATCAAATAGAGGATGTCATTGGGTTTTGTGTTGACTTCATTCCTGGCCTTAAGAAGATTGGTCTCCCTCAATTGCGGTATGAGGGGAGACTAACTGGAAAAGGCACGCTAGGAAGGGACTCAATAATATGCAGGGACGGGCATTCTTGGTCTCAAGCACACTACACAGTTCTACATAACTCTACCTTGGTGACCCCGTATGTCGATGAGCACAAGAACAGTCTGCGCTCCAATCACCCGGAGTAGTGTGATGACTGGATTACATGTGAACACATCAGAACTTTCGGCAGTTGGTTGGAAACACGTCTCAGAGGTGACAACAATGTTTGTGATGAGCTGTACTCGTTGTCCAGGGGGCTATCTTCGACTGTATTGACTTACAAAGGATACGAGATAAATGGGAATACATTTTACACGATCGCCCAAGATCAAAAGAGCACCAACCGAAACAGCGGTGTCCGCTTTGATGCAGCAACCAAGAGGGGAAAGGACACATATTATGGTTACATAGTGGACATATGGGAACTTGACTACAGACATGATTTTAAGGTCCCTTTTTTTAAGTGCAAATGGGTCAATCTGTCAGGAGGCAGGGTACAGGTAGACCCACAGTACGAATGACAATAGCGGATCTGAACAATCTTGGGTACACATACGAACCATTCGTCCTAGCCAATGATGTGGCGCATGTTTTCTATGTGAAGGACATGTCTACCAAACCGAGAAAAAGAAAAGATAAGGAAGCGAACACATCATACGATGAGCCAAAGCGCCACATAGTTCTTTCAGGAAAAAGAGACATCGTGGGAGTGGAGGGCAAGACAGACATGTCCGAAGATTATGAAAAGTTTCATGAAATTCCTCCCTTCAAAGTCAAGGCTGACCCAAGCACCCTGTTAAACGATGAAGATTATCCATGGTTACGGCGCAATAAGCAAAGGACAGAAGCGAAGAAAAAGTGAATACTTTCTCTCCACGACTATTATGATGATGCCTTTGATCTAGAATATCCATGTAACAGACGAGTTTCCGTATGAAACCCTGATACTTCGAAAGAGGTTGTCCGTTTTGTACACGAAGTGCATCTAGTTTTTGCCGTAACCCTCTTAACTTTTTAGCACATGCTATGTGGGTGAAATGATGATACCATGCCAACTTTCAACCTTTTCAGAGTTCATTTGTAGTGCTTTTCATTTTCAGGGTCATATAGCTAAAAAAAATCAGTAAATGCATGAAAAATAACAAATGAAGTCAGAAAGGGTTGAAAATTGATGATGTGGCTTTGAATGGTGCATTTTGAACACACAAAAAGTCTGGAGTTCAAATAAGTTCAAAAAATTGAAATCCCTTTGTAACAGATGAGTTTCCGTATGAAACCCTGATACTTCGAAAGAGATTGTCCATTTTGTACACGAAGTGCATCCAGTTTTTGCCGTAACCCTCTCAACTTTTTAGCACATGCTATGTGAGTGAAATGATGATACCATGCCAACTTTCAACCTTTTCAGAGTTCATTTGTAGTGCTTTTCATTTTTAGGGTTATATAGCTCAAAAAATCAGTAAATGCATGAAAAATAACAAATGAAGTCAGAAAGGGTTGAAAATTGATGATGTGGCTTTGAATGGTGCATTTTGAACACACAAAAATCCTGGAGTTCAAATAAGTTCAAAAAAATAAAATCCCTTTGTAACAGATGAGTTTCCGTATGAAACCCTGATCCTTCGAAAGAGATTGTCGATTTTGTATACGAAGTGCATCCAGTTTTTGCCGTAATACTCTCAACTTTTTAGCACATGCTATGTGGGTGAAATGATGATACCATGCCAATTTTGAACCTCTCAGAGTTCATCTGAAGTGCTTTTCAATTTCAGGGTCATTTAGCTCAAAAAATCAGTAAATGCATGAAAAATAACAAATAAAGTCAGAAAGGGTTGAAAATTGATGATGTGGCTTTGAATGGTGCATTTTGAACACACAAAAAGTCTAGAGTTCAAATAAGTTCAAAAAAATGAAATCCCTTTGTAACAGATGAGCTTTCGTCTGAAACCCTGATACTTCGAAAGAGATTGTCCATTTTGTACACGAAGTGCATCCAGTTTTTGTCGTAACCCTCTCAACTTTTTAGCACATGCTATGTGGTTGAAATGATGATACCATGCCAATTTTCAACCTCTTCAGAGTTCATCTGAAGTGCTTTTCAATTTCAGGTCATTTAGCTCAAAAAATGAACTAATATAAAAAAGAATGAACTGGAAAACTTTTATGAAGCTCTAATAGCAAAAATAATAAACTAGAAAACTTTAATGAAACTCTAATAGAAAAAGAATGAACTAGAAAACTTTAATGAAACTCTAATAGCTAAAGGAATCAACTAAAAAGCTTTTATAAACCTCTAGTATTATTGAAACTAAAGTATTTTCTATTCAAAACATTAAAAGCAAAAAGAATTTTCATAAAATAAATAAAAAAGCAAAAAATAAAAGAAAATAAATAAGTAGAAATAAAATAAACTTTAACAAATAAGTAGAAACAAAATAAAATATACTTTAATAAAATAAATAAGTAAAAACAAAATAAAATAAATTAAACTTTAATAAAATAAATAAGTAGAAACAAAACAAAATAAAATAAAATAAACTTTAATAAAATAAAATAAATAAACTTTAATAAAATAAAATAAAAATAGCAACAGTAAGTATTTTGTTGTAAGTAGAAACAAAATAAAAAAATAAAGCAACAAAGAAAACAAAAAAATTGGGAAAAAATAAAAAAATGCCACCTACTGGGCCACCACAGCCTGAATACGACTAGAAACCCACCCATGGGCCAGGATTCAGGCCCGCAGAAGGCCAAGTAGGCCCACAGGCAAATACATTATTTTTAGGCCCGTAAGCCTGCATTTGAGAGGAGCTCGAGAGGGCAGCGGGAGTGGGGCTTATAAACTGTTGGGAAACGTAGTAATTTCAAAATTTTCCTACGCACACGCAAGATCATGGTGATGCATAGCAACGAGAGGGGTGATGTTGTCTACGCACCCTCGTAGACCGTAAGCGGAAGTGTTATGACAACGCGTTTGATGTAGTCGTACGTCTTCACGATCGATCGATCCTAGCACCGAAAGTACGGCACCTCTGCGATCTGCACACGTTCGGCTCGGTGACATCCTACGAACTCACAATCCAGCAGAGTGTCGAGGGAGAGCTTTGTCAGCACGACGGCGTGATGACGGTGATGATGAAGCTACCGGCGCAGGGATTCGCCTAAGCGCTGCAACGATATGACTGAGGTGGATTATGGTGGAGGAGGGCACCGCACACGGCTAAGAAAAATGTTTGTTCTGTGTTCTAGGGTACCCCCTGCCCCTGTATATAAAGGAGCAAAGGGGGAGGCCGGCCGGCCCTTGTGGCGCGCCAGGAGAGGAGGAGTCCTCCTCCTAGTAGGAGTAGGACTCCCCTTTCCTACTCCTATTAGGAGGGGGAATGGAAGGAGGAGAGGGAGAAGGAAAGGGGGGCGCCGCCCCCCTTCCCTAGTCCAATTCAGACTAGAGGGGGAGGGGGCGCGCGGCCTGCCCTAGCTGACCCTCTCTCTCTCCACTAAGGCCCATGTGGCCCATTAATTCTCCCGGGGGGTTCCGGTAACCCTCCGGCACTCCGGTTTTATCCGAAACCACCCAGAACACTTCCGGTGTCCGAATATAGTCATCCAATATATCAATCTTTATGTCTCGACCATTTCGAGACTCCCCGTCATGTCCGTGATCACATCTGGGACTCCGAACTACCTTCGGTACATCATAACACATAAACTCATAATATCGATCATCACCGAACATTAAGCGTGCGGACCCTACGGGTTCGAGAACTATGTAGACAAGACCGAGACATGTCTCCGGTCAATAACCAATAGCGGAACCTGGATGTTCATATTGGCTCCCACATATTCTACGAAGATCTTTATCGGTCAAACCGCATAACAACATACGTTGTTCCCTTTGTCATCGGTATGTTACTTGTGTGAGATTCGATCATCGGTATCTCAATACCTAGTTCAATCTTGTTACCGGCAAGTCTCTTTACTCGTTCCGTAATGCATCATCCCGCAACTAACTCATTAGTCACATTGCTTGCAAGGCTTATAGTGATGTGCATTACCGAGAGGGCCCAGAGATACCTCTCCGACAATCGGAGTGACAAATCCTAATCTCGATCTATGCCAACTCAACAAACACCATCGGAGACACCTGTAGAGCACCTTTATAATCACCCAGTTACGTTGTGACGTTTGGTAGCACACAAAGTGTTCCTCCGGTATTCGGGAGTTGCATAATCTCATAGTCATAGGAACATGTATAAGTCATGAAGAAAGCAATAGCAATTATACTAAATGATCAAGTGCTAAGCTAACGGAATGGGTCAAGTCAATCACATCATTCTCTAATGATGTGATCCCGTTAATCAAATGACAACTCATGTCTATGGCTAGGAAACTTAACCATCTTTGATTCAACGAGCTAGTCAAGTAGAGGCATACTAGTGACTCTCTGTTTGTCTATGTATTCACACATGTACTAAGTTTCCGGTTAATACAATTCTAGCATGAATAATAAACATTTATTATGCTATAAGGAAATACAAGTAACAACTTTATTATTGCCTCTAGGGCATATTTCCTTCATAAACCACTCCGAAACCCTCTCAACTAGCGAGGTGGGACTAAAGTTTTGGCCGCGGCAACAACACATCCCTTTCGTCCTGGTTGGTGGCACCAACCGGGACCAATACCCACCTTTGGTCCTGGTTGGTGGCACGAACTGGGACCAATGCCCCCCTTTAGTCCCGGTTGGTGCCACCAACCGGGACCAAAGGTCTCTGTTTCCCGCCCTTTGGGCTGCTGAAAAGAGACCTTTGGTCCCGGTTGGTGGCACCAACCGGGACTAAAGGGGGGCATTGGTCCCGGTTGGTGCCATGAACCGGGACCAATGCTCTGGGTATATAAGCAGCACTTAGGAATTTTCAGAACCGCCCATCCCCACTTTGATCTCTCCTCCTCCTCTCCCCCCGACGGCGGCGAATCCATCCATGACGCTGGCAGGCTGCCCGAGCTAGCCGTCGCCGACGCCCTCGCCGCGCCCTGCCCACGACGCCGCCGCTCCTCGCGCCCCTCTGCCCTGACCTGACACGTCGATGCGCTGCCGCGCCCCTGCCCCGTACGCCGCCTCCTTGTTGCCCGTCGCCACGCCCCTGCCCCGCCGTCGCCATGCCTTGCCTCCTCGTCGCCGCCCCCAGTGAGCTCGCCGCCTCCTCGTCGCCCGTCGCCGCGCCTCTGCCCTGCCGTCGCCCGTCGCCGCGCCTCTGCCTTGCCGTCGCCGTCGCCGTGCCCTGCCTCCTCATCGCCGCCCCTAGTGAGCTCATTCTCCTCGTCGCCGGCCGCCCTAAGCAGCACTTGGGAATTTTTATGATTTGTTTTGTTATATATGCTTTTTTATATATGCTTTTTTTATATGTATGTATGTATGTATTTTTTATACTTTTTATATGTATGGAAAATAGAGGAAGAAGGAAGAAGGAAGAAGGGAAGAAGGGAAGAAAAAGGAAGAAGGAAGAAGGAAAAGAAGGAAGAAGGGAAGAAAAAGAAGGAGAGGAAAAAGGGGAGAAAAAAGCTAAGAAGAGGAGAAAAATAATTAGAGAAAGAAGGAGAAGAAGAAGAGAAGAAGAGGAGAGGAAGAGCCTCTATTCCTTCTTCTTCTCCTTTTTTTTCTTCTTCTTTCTCTTCTTATTTTTTTCGGGAACGAGGGTGTCGAGGATCGCCGACTGGTCGAGGGCCGGACATGACATGAGGGGGGACGTCAGACATGTGATGAGGGGGGACATCGGACATTATATGAGGGGGGACGTCGGACATGACATGAGGGGGGACGTCAGACAGGACATGAGGGGGGACGTCCGACATGACATGAGGGGGGACATCGGAAATGACATGAGGGGGGACGTCTTTTTTTCTTCTTCTTCCTCTTCTTAATTTTTATCGGGAACGAGGGTGTCGAGGGTTCGAGGGTCGTCGAGGGGTCGAGGGTCGAGGGTTCGAGGGTCATCGAGGGGCCGAGGGTTCGAGGGTCGAGGGTCGTCGAGGGGTCAAGGGTCGAGGATCGCCGAGGGGTCGAGAGGTTGCCTAGTGTCAAAGTATTGAAGAAATCCATGGCTTCATCATTAGCCGGAAGTAACCGGGGCATGATGGTACGAAGTTCTCCAAAGTTATTCTGGAATGGAGTCCCGGATAGGATAATTTGCCTTTTGGTACGAATTTCAGCAAAGGCCTTCCAAATAGCGATATTCGGAAGGATCTTGCTGAACTTTGTACCAAAAAGCGAATTATCCTATCTGGGACTCCGTTCCAAAATAACTTTGGAGAGCTTCGTACCATCATGCGCCTGTTACTTTCGCCTAATGATGAAGACATGGTTTTGTTGAATCCTTTGACACTATACAAACATGACATGAGGGGGTCGAGGGTCGGGAACTAGGGTAGAGGGTCGTGGATCGCTGAGCGGTCGAGGATCGAGGATCGCCGAGGGGTCGACAGGTTGCCTTGTGTCAAAGTATTGAAGAAATCCATTGCTTCATCATTAGCCAGAAGTAATCGGGGCATGATGGTACGAAGTTCTCCAAAGTTGTTATGGAACGGAGTCCCGGATAGGCCTTTGCTGAAATTCGTACAAAAAGACGAATTAACCTATCCGGGACTCCGTTCCAGAAGAACTTTGGAGAGCTTCGTACCATCATGCGCCTGTTACTTTCGCCTAATGATGAAGACATGGTTTTGTTGAATCCTTTGACACTAGACAAACGTGACATGAGGGGGTCGAGGGTCGGGAACTAGGGTATAGAGGGTCGTGGATCGCCGAGCGGTCTAGGGTCGAGGCTCGTCCAGGGGTCGAGGGTCCAGATTTATCAAGAATGCCCCCATTATGGATGTGCACAAGTTGATCCAATTTTTTTTCTGATCTCATATATATATATATTCTTCTATATGTCACGTTGTCTGTCAAAGTATTGAAGAAATCCATGGCTTCATCATTAGCTGGAAGTAACATGCGTATGATGCTACGAAGCTCTTCAAAGTTGTTTTGGAACGGAGTTCCTGATAGAATAATTCGCCTTTTGGTACGAATTTCAGCAAAGGCCTTCCAAATAGCGATATTCGGAAGGCTCTTGCTGAACTTTGTACCAAAAAACGAATTATTCTATCGGGAACTCCGTTCCAAAACAACTTTGAAGAGCTTCGTACCATTATGCGCCTGTCATTTCCGGCTAATGATGAAGTCATGATTTTCTTGAATTCTTTGACACTAGACAACGTGACATATAGAAGGGTAGATGAGATCAGGAAAAATATGGACCATTTTCTGCACATCCAGAATGGCGCCATTTTGTTAAATCCCTTGTCGGTCTGGACGTCGGACAATCATGAGAGAGGCGGTCCAGCCCAAACCCTAGAACCGCTGCCGAGGCAACCCAAATTTACCAAGTTAAAAGAGCGTTGTCATCGAGGCCACCCCGAACCCTAGAAGCGTTGTCGAGGCCACCCGAAACCCTAGAGAAGCATCGAGGCCACTAATATGATCCCTTGTTGTGATTAGCTAGCTAGGTCTATGTTTGCCACTAATATATCCATCTGTCATGTTTTGTATAATAATTGCCATGTTGTAATATTTGCAGAAACTATGGAGCACCGATACTTGGAAGCAGAACAGGTGTTGGGGGACATAATCGCAGCCAGAGCTGATGTCATGTCGTATCTCAACGACACCGATGGTCTGGAAGGAGAGGGTGAAGCAGGCTACGGTGATCGAATAATGGAGGAGGAAGGACATGATTATGATGGCTCCGGTGACCGAATGCCGGTGGAAGAAGGACAACGTGATGACGGCTCCGGTGACCGAATGGAGTCCGGCCAGGTATATATATTAATTAAGCCTGTGCCGACTATAGCTAATTGATGCATTAATTGTTTTGGTATGTACACATATTAACTCTCTTCTTTCTTCTTTTCTAGCCCTCCGGATCGAGCAAAACTTCGGTAACGAGACATGGCCCGAAGAAAAAGTTGCGCCAGGATGAAAGGTTCACGATCACAGCAATTGCGCGCGATGGCCAACCAATTGAGCCCATCCGGACCAAGGAAGCATTTTCTGCTCAGTGCGGGGTTCTTGTTAGGGACATGATCCCAATTAGCATCCACCAATGGTATAAGCCTAAGAACAAAGACCCTCAGGTGTCTTATGTCAACGATAGGCAAAAAGATGAACTTTGGACCGCGCTGAAGGCAAATTTCACCCTACCGCCAGAGGAGGATCCGGAGAAGCCAACTATAGAGCCATTGGTCAAGGCTCATGCCCTTAAGAATATGGCAGATCTATTCAGGAGGTGGAAAAATGAGTTGAAAACAATGTTTGTCGATAAAGAAAAGACTCCAGAATTCACCGGCCGGTTTGAGAAGATAAGAGATCATTGGGACGCATTTCTGGCCCACAAGACATCGGACAAGAGTAATAAGATGTTAGTGACAAACAAGTAAAATGCTGCAAAGAAGGAGCTTCACCATCGCACGAGGTTAGGTGGCTACCTCAAAGCCCGTCCGTTGTGGGACAAGGCTGAGAATGACCTGCTTGATAAAGGGGTCGAACCAGAGACACTGCACTGGCCAGACCGTTCAAGGACTTGGTTCTTCGGGGTTGGGGGATCGTTGGACCCTGAAATAGGGAAGTGCATTTGGACGAACAAGAAACTGAGAATACCCGTCATGAAGCTTCAGGAGTATATCGCCGCAGCGCAGCAAGGGACGTTCGTTCCCGACAGAGAGAACGACGAGCTCACACAGGCCCTCGGGAATCCTGAGCACCCTGGACAGACACGAGGCACGCCAGGCTCCGTTTCGTGGAAGGCTGGGTTTCCCGACGCAGGCGGTTACAAAACCCGGGATAGGAGGAGGAAAGTAGAGCAGACCCAACTGCAGGCGCTGCACGCAAGGGTACAAGCGCTAGAGGAACGAGAAGCAGTTCACAGCAAGCGACCTGCCGAAGCTACCCCAGAAGCTACCCCGCCATCTCAGCGGAGAAGCAGCATGGCTGCCACCAAGCTGCTTCAGGAGCCTGTCTTCACGGCTCCTGCTAGCTACCCCATGGATGCTATCACGGAGTCTCAAGATTCTACCTTATGACGCAATGGCAGAACTTCAAAGTCAAGGCGGCTGTCGGCTCTGTTGCACCTCCTAAATCCGGCGCAACTTTTCACTGCCGTCCGATTCCAGAAGGATATGCTGCTATGATGGTGGATGAAATAACGGAGGGATTTGAGGAGCTCACGGCTCCTGCTGGGTTGCGCTCTGAAGACTCCATGTCTATGGTGAATTGGACGCCTCCGCCGCCTCCTCCTCCTTCGGTGAGTCAGGGCACTCCGCCTCCTCCTCCGCCTCCTCCTCCAGCGAGTGATCAGGGCACTACGCCTCCTTCTCCGGCGCGTGGCGGCACTCCGCCTCCTTCTCCGCCTGCGCCGGCATGTCCGAGCAGCCCTCCTCCTCCTCCGCCTCGTCAGCAAGGGCGGAAGAGTGCCGCCGCCGCTCCGGCTGCTCCGACGCGTCGTAGCACTCTGCCTCCTTTTCCGCCTTGTAAGCAACAAAGGAAGTCAGCCGCCGCTGCTCCGGCCGCTCCAGCATCTAGCAGTACAGCCAGAGGCGGGAGGCAATACAGATTCGGTCCATCTCTCAGGCCTCTAGAGAAGTTACCATACGAGATGACCGAGGACGAAAATGAGAAGATCTTTAAAGCGCAAGTGAAGGACTTTTTTGCAAAGAAAAATCCACCTCCGGAGGAGAAGATAGATCCGGTGAAATTGAAGCGCACTTTGGATGCCCTGAAGCGACCACCGCCGCCTCCGCCAGATGACAACCATGTCCGGGCTCTTAAAAAGGCAACGCAAGCAGCGCCCCAGTCGGGAACTACTTCAAGTGACAAAAGGTTACAAGAAAGAAGAAGTGGGAAAAAAATCCCCAGCTCAGCAAACAGGCGAACCAATCGTGCCCCCCGCTGAAGGTGTCAAGCGATATCGCCGTTAATGATCCGAGGATGGTGCCCGGTTATACCAATCCTGGTGATTACCTGCCCGACTCTGCACATTTTGATACAATGGAGGTGGACGAACACAAATACCGGTACAGGAGGCCTCTCGTCAAACCTGGTCATCCTCCTCTAACAACGATGATGCAAAGATTCCATAAGTGGTACATGGACACCTGCAAGTCTAGGAAGGATATTTTGACACTGAGAGTTAAAGAGGAGCACGACCTCGTTGGAATTGATCTGTTGTCCGTTCCATTTGAGGAGTTCTTCCAGTTTTTCAATCAAAAGGCCCTCGATAAAATAATCATCACTTGCTACTGTCTGTAAGTACTACTTCTGTAATTAAGTCTCTATATATAGCTCAGCCCTTTCATTGCATGTATATATAATTATCCTCACTATATTATGCAGATTGAAAATCGTCGAATGCAAGAAAAGACAAATCTATAACATTGGGTTCATTAACACAAATCTCATGGATGACTGGATGGTTAAACATGATGCCAAAGAAGCCAAGGCCAACTTGCTAAAATCGTTGATTCAAAATCAAAACAAATATAAAATACTCTTTCCTTACAACTTCAAGTGAGTGTTACTGTCTTGTGCAGATTCGGTTTCCCTTTTTACTTGAGGTTAATGTAATTGATGAGTTATGCATGCGTGCACAGCTTCCACTTTATTCTCCTAGAGATTGAGCTTGAGCAGGGACTAGTAACCATCTTAGACTCAGGACGAAAAGATCCCAAGGAGTATGCGGTCATGACTGAAATGCTCGAGAAGTAAGTTAAATCGATCATTATCGCACCATATCGGCAACTTTGTTCATTTCCTCATATCAAGTAATAATTATTTTCTTTGTCTTGCAGGGTTTGGAAAGTGTTCACCGTAGAAGCTCCGGGACTGCCGAGGAAGCTGCGATTTACACACCCGAAAGTAAGTACTACTAGCTAGTTCCGCGCATCTCCCATTGATTCTAGCTAGTTTCATCAATACCATTTATAATGCTTGATTATCAGTTTGATTGACCTCTGTTTCTCGTAAAGTGGTTGTAGCAGGAAGGCGGGAATAATTTTTGTGGATACTAGATTTGCGAGTACATCTGCAATGCGACGACCTCTAAGCGGGGCTACTCTAAAGAAGATTTTGAAGTGCGTAAGCAATAATATTCACAATTTTATTTTAATACCATCATTTGTGTTGAGTTTCATTCATATATATGTATTGACCACCTTCTTCAAATTAGTTTTGGGAGCTGTGGGACGAACTCCTACCACAAGATCACATCAAAGCAATTCAAGAGGAATTGGCGGGATTCTTTCTTGACCACGTCATAGATAAAGACGGAGAATACCATGTGGAAGTTGACATCATATGCTAGGGATTGTAAGAGATCTTATATTGTATATATGTAGCTAATAGCGTCGGATAGATGTACGAAAACTTGTTGTTCGACCAATCTCTCAGAGAAAGAGAGGTCAATCACTTCTCTTTGTATATGTTCATGACGATCTTGTGTACTTAATGGTTTCCTTCATTTGCTTACTAGCTAGCGTGTCGAGTCCTCTCTATAAGTATAGTACGTAGTGTCGACCAAGCACGGAGATAAGAGAGGACACTTCTGTCTATTAGCTAGCTAACACAATATATGAAACCACTAAATCAACCCTACAAAACCCCCAACCCCCCCCCCCCCCCAAAAAAAAACAAAAACCCCAGCCCCTGAAGTGCTGACGCGTGGACGCTTATTGGTCCCGGTTAGTGCTACCAATCGGGACAAAAGGCCCCCCTGCTTGGGCAAGCCGCAGCGGCCACGTGGAGCCCCATCTGTCCCGGTTCGTATAAGAACCGGGACTAAAGGTATTGGGCTTTAGTACCGACCCTTTAGTCCCGGTTTCCGAACCGGGACAAATGGGCCTTATGAACCGGGACAAATGGGTCTTTTTCTACTAGTGCGTGTTGATCTGCCATCTCAATTTTGTTTCCAGGAAGGCAATCTCTACAGATGCAGACGGGTTAAATTACCATGTATGTTCTCTTACATTTTCGTCTGATGGTCTGATGCCATATGGTGCCGGAGCATAGAATTTATTTCCATCTGTTCGATCGTATATATGCTTACGATGAGATTGGGTTATCTGTAGACAATCATCTCTCTCTCTCTCTCGCAAATAGTTTGTACACATGCTTCACTTACAGATATAAATTGTATGAACGTACGTATGTGCTACTACTTTTTTGTGGGAAAAATAGGGATATACTACTCAGCCATCAAAGAATCAATTACAACTAATGTTTACATTACGAATTTCCCTTTTTTGCAGTATTTTCAACTTCAACTGTGGAATTAGATGCATATGCCTGAAACTGTCCTCGAAGTTGGCTTCCAGCAGTTTGCATAGCTCAACACAATCCACTTCTAGGAAGATGGGGATGGTATTTCGTTCATGGATTATACTGGAGCTAGCTAATACTGGGGTTTCCCAAGTTAATATCAGGGTGCAGGATGTGTTGTACGAGTCGTGCAACCCAATCCAAGAAATAGATAATAACTATATTTATTGTCCGGTGAGAGTTTCTTCCTTACTTCTGCAAAGATGTAAAATATTTAACAGGTGTTGATCTTAGTTATATTCTCAACCATTGGTAGACAAAGAGGCTTCCATACGTCCCCATTAGTCCCCAAAACAATCGAACCGCGACAAAAGGGGTCTTTAGTCGCGGTTCGGGAGGAGACCCGCGACCAACTATCTGGGCCCAGCGCGCTCGGTCGACAGCTGGCGGACGGGAGGGGCTTTAGTCCCGGTTGGCCTGGCCAACCGGGACTAAAGGTCCCCGAAGGCCTTTAGTCGCGGTTGGCCAGGCCAACCGGGACTAAAGGCCCATCCAGCTGGCGGACGGGAGGGGCTTTAGTCCCGGTTGGCCTGGCCAACCGGGACTAAAGGTCCCCGAAGGCCTTTAGTTGCGGTTGGCCAGGCCAACCGGGACTAAAGGCCCATCCCTATATATAGGACTCAGCTCACTTCACTTCACTCAGCTCACTTCACAATTTTCAGAAGGGGGTGGTGGGTTTGCTTTTGGTTCCTCCTATGCACACAAGGTGTTCGATGAAATGCCCGAGAGCCTGAAACAAACATGATATGAAGTGTCCGAGCCACACTTGAGCTTTCTCATTTATTTTTCCTCCGCTATCGCGGTTAGCAACTTGAACCTTTCATGTGTCATTGATAAAATATGCATGTGTGTAGTTCATTGTTTAATTTGTATTATTTCTAGCTAGTTAGTTTAACAAATGCATGATGGTTAATTATATACTTTATATAATAATAATGCTGATGAATCGGCAATGGATGTACGGTCCCCGACTCTCCGGCGAGTTCACTACGGGTTTGAAAGATTTCCTCGTAGTGGCAAATGCGAACAAGCAGCAAGGTTTTATTATCTGTCCATGTGCTGTCTGTAAGAATCAGAAGGGTTACTCCTCCTCAAGAGACGTTCACATGCACTTGCTTCGGCACGGTTTCATGCCAAGCTATAATTGTTGGACCAAGCATGGAGAAAGAGGGGTTAGAATGGAAGAAGATGAAGAAGGGGATGATATCGATGACAACTATCATGATCATTTCGGTGATACTTTCATGGAGGATGATGCTGAAGGTGGGGAAGGGTTAGGTGAAGGTGAAGAAGAGGCACATGATGAGCCCGCTGATGATCTTGGTCGGACCATTGCTGATGCACGGAGACGCTGCGAAACTGACAAGGAGAGGGAGAATTTGGATCACATGTTAGAGGATCACAAAAAGTTGTTGTATCCAGGATGCGATAATAGTCTGAAAAAGCTGGGCTGCACACTGGATTTGCTAAAATGGAAGGCACAGGAAGGTGTAGGTGACTTATCATTTGAAAATTTGCTGAAAATGTTGAAGAATATATTTCCGAAGAATAACGAGTTGCCCGCCAGTACGTACGAAGCAAAGAAGGTTGTCTGCCCTCTAGGTTTAGAGGTTCTGAAGATACATGCATGCATTAACGACTGCATCCTCTACCGCGGTGAATACGAGAATTTGAATGAATGCCCTGTATGCACTGCATTGCGTTATAAGATCAGAGGCGATGACCCTGGTGACGATGTTGAGGGCGAGAAACCCAGGAAGAGGGTTCCCGCCAAGGTGATGTGGTATGCTCCTATAATACCACGGTTGAAACGTCTGTTCATGAACAAAAAGCATGCCAAGTCGTTGTGATGGCACAAAGAGGACCGTAAGTCCGACGGGGAGTTGAGACACCCCGCTGATGGAACGCAATGGAGAAAGATCGACAAAGTGTTCAAAGATTTTGCAGCTGACGCAAGGAACATAAGATTTGGTCTAAGTACTGATGGCATGAATCCTTTTGGCGAGCAGAGCTCCAGCCATAGCACCTGGCCCGTGACTCTATGCATCTACAACCTTCCTCCTTGGTTGTGCATGAAGCGGAAGTTCATTATGATGCCAATTCTCATCCAAGGCCCTAAGCAACCCGGCAACGACATCGATGTGTACCTAAGGCCATTAGTTGAAGAACTTTTACAGTTGTGGGCCAGACCTGGTGTACGTGTCTGGGATGAGCACAAAGGAGAGGAATTTGACCTACGAGCGTTGCTTTTTGTAACCATCAACGATTGGCCTGCTCTCAGTAACCTTTCGGGACAGACAAATAAGGGATACAATGCATGCACGCACTGCTTACATGAGACTGAAAGTGTACGTTTGGTTAATTGTAAGAAGAACGTGTACCTGGGTCATCGTCGATTTCTTCCCCGAAATCATAACGTAAGAAAGAAAGGCAAGCATTTCAACGGCAAGGCAGATCACCGGCCGAAGCCTGCGGAACGTACTGGTGCTGAGATATTTGATATGGTCAAGGATTTGAAAGTCACCTTTGGAAAGGGTCCTGGCGGACAATCAGTTCCGCGGGGAGTTGACGGGCACGCACCCATGTGGAAGAAGAAATCTATATTTTGGGAGCTAGAATATTGGAAAGTCCTAGATGTCCGCTCTGCAATCGACGTGATGCATGTTACGAAGAATATTTGCGTGAACCTGCTAAGCTTCTTGGGCGTGTATGGGAAGACAAATGATACAAAGGAAGCACGGCAGGACCAGCAACTTTTGAAAGACCCAGATGACCGGCATCCGGAATGGTTTCAAGGTCGTGCCAGCTACGCTCTTACCAAAGAAGAGAAGGTCATTTTTTTTGAATGCCTGAGCAGTATGAAGGTCCCGTCTGGCTTCTCGTCGAATATAAAGGGAATAATAAACATGGCGGAGAAAAAGTTCCAAAACCTGAAGTCTCACGACTGCCACGTGATTATGACGCAATTGCTTCCGATTGCTTTGAGGGGGCTCCTACCGGAAAATGTTCGAGTAGCCATTGTGAAGCTATGTGCATTCCTCAATGCAATCTCTCAGAAGGTAATCAATCCAGAAGATCTACCACGGTTACAGAACGATGTGGTCCAATGCCTTGTCAGTTTCGAGTTGGTGTTCCCACCATCCTTTTCGATATTATGACGCACCTCCTGCTCCACCTAGTCGAAGAGATTTCCATTCTCGGTCCTGTATTTCTACACAATATGTTCCCCTTTGAGAGGTTCATGGGAGTATTAAAGAAATATGTTCGTAACCGTGCTAGGCCAGAAGGAAGCATCGTCAAGGGCTATAGAAATGAGGAGGTAATTGAGTTCTGTATTGACTATGTTCCTGACCTTAAGCCGATTGGTATTCCTCAATCGCGGCACGAGGGGAGACTAAGTGGAAAAGGCAAGATCGGAAGGGAATCCACGATATGTATGGACGGTCATTCTATGACTGAAGCACACCACACAGTTCTGCAAAATTCCAGCTTGGTGGCTCCGTACTTCGAGCAACACAAGAATATTTTACGCTCGGACAACCCGGGGAAGCCTGAATCCTGGATTAGAAAGGCCCACATGGAGACTTTCGGCAGTTGGTTGCGAAAACATTTAATGAATGACAATGATGTTGGAGATCAGCTGTACATGTTGGCCAAGAAACCATCTTCGACTATAACGACTTTCCAAGGGTACGAGATAAATGGGAATACATTTTACACCATCGCCCAAGATAAAAAGAGCACCAACCAAAACAGTGGTGTCCGCTTTGATGCAGCAACCGAGAATGGGCAAAACGTCACATATTATGGTTACATAGAGGAGATATGGGAACTTGACTATGGACCCTCCTTTAAGGTCCCTTTGTTCCGGTGCAAATGGTTCAAGCTAACAGGAGGTGGGGTAAAGGTGGACGAGCAATACGGAATGACAATGGTGGATTTCAACAATCTTGGTTACCTTGACGAACCATTCGTCCTTGCCAAAGATGTCGCTCAGGTTTTTTACTTGAAGGACATGAGTAGCAAACCGAGGAAACGGAAAGATAAGAAAACGATCAGTACATCATGCGATGATCCAAAGCGCCACATTGTTCTTTCAGGGAAAAGAAACATCGTGGGAGTGGAGGACAAGACAGACATGTCAGAAGATTATAATATGTTTGGTGAAATTCCGCCCTTCAAAGTGAACACTGACCCAAGCATTAAGTTAAATGATGAGGATGCTCCATGGATACGGCACAATCGTAAGCAAGCAGGGACACAAGGGAAGAATTGATGTGTAATAATTTATTGTACCAAACTTTGTATTTGGTCGATGAACTGAATGATGTATCAAACCTTTTGTCAAACCTTCAAGGGATTTTAAAATGAATTAGTTTTATTTTTCTGATTTTTTTGATATATAATTGTATTTTTAAGATTTTAAAATGAATTAGTTTTATTTTTCTGATTTTTTTGATATATTATTTGTATTTTTAAGAATTTAAAATGAATTAGTTTTATTTTCTGATTTTTTTGATATATAATTGTATTTTTAAGATTTTAAAATGAATTAGAAACAAAATAATATAAACTTTAATAAATTTTAATAACATAAATAAAATTGATTCAACTAAAATTATCGAAGTATTTTCTGTTCAAAATCATTGAAAGCTAAAAGAATTTTCATAAAGAACTTTTTTTGTTAGAAACTTTAATAGCAAAAATAATTATCATAAAGTAAAATAAATAAGTAATTAGAAACAAAATAAAATAAAATAAATAAGTTTTTGTTGTAAGTAGAAACAAAACAAAATAAATAAAGCAAAAAAGAAAACAAAAAACAGGCAAAAAATAAAAAATATGCCTCCTACTGGGCCACCACGGCCTGAATACGACTAGAAACCCATCAATGGCCAGGATTCAGGCCCGCAGAAGGCCCAGTAGGCCCACAAGCACATAGTGACAGAATAGGCCCGTAAGCTTGCATTTGAGAGGAGCTCGAAGTGGTGAGCGCAGCCGCGCTTATAAACCACTGTCGAAGCCTCTCGGCTAGCGAGGTGGGACTAAACATCCCACCGCACCGCGCCAGTTCCAGCACAGACCCTTTAGTCCCGGTTGGGGAGGCGGACCGCGACTAAAGGGTCTTTCTGCGCGGGAACGAAAGCGGCGCCAAAACCCTTTAGTCCCGGTTGGGGAGGCGGACCGCGACTAAAGGGTACCCTTTAGTCGCGGTTGGTGTGGCCAGCCGCGACTAAAGGGTACCTTTAGTCGCGGTCCGCCTCCCCAACCGGGACTAAAGGTGCGTCTATAAATACTGCACTTAGCAGTTTCCGCCACTTCCCATTCTTCCTCTCTCGACGCCGAAGCCCTGCCCCGACGCCGATCGACGCCGAAGCCCTGCCCCGACGCCGACGCCGACGCCGAAGCCCTGCCCCGACGCCGACGCCGAAGCCCTGCGCGCCGCCGCCCCCGTCCCCAGTGAGCGCCGCCTCCGCCCGTGCCCTGCCCTTGCCCTTGCCCGCCGCCCGCCGCCCGCCGCCCGCTGGCCCTGCCTGCCGTCCTCCGCGCGCCGGCAGAAGAAGAAGAAGGAAGAAGAAAAAGGAAGAAGAAGAAGAAAGAAAAAGGAAAAAGGAAGAAGAAGAAAGAAGGAAGAAGAAAACAAAAGAAAAACAAGAAAAAGGAAGAAAAAAGGAAAAAGGAAGAAAAAAAGAAAACAAAAGAAAAAGGAAGAAAACAACAGAAGAAAAACAAAGGAAGAAGAAAAAAAGAAGAAAAAAAGGAAAACACAAGAAAAACAAACAGAAGAAAAAAACAAAAGAAAACAAAAAACAGAAGAAAAACAAAGGAAGAAGAAAAAAACAAAAGAAAACAAAAAAACAAACAGAAGAAAAAAACAAAAAAAAGGAAAACACAAGAAAAAGAAAAGGAAAAAGAAAGAAAAAGAAAACAAAAGAAAACACAGGAAAAACAAACAGAAGAAAAAAACAGAAGAAAAAAGGAAAAAGGAAAAAGGAAGAAAAAACAGAAGAAAACAAAGGAAGAAGAAAAAATGAAAACCAAATGAAAACCAAAAGAAAGAAGAAAGAAAAAGGAAGAAGAAAAAAGAAGAAGAAAGGAAGAAGAAGAAAGAAAGAAAAAAGAAAAGGAAGAAGAAGAAAGAAAGAAGAAAGAGGAAGAAGAAAGGAAGAAGAAGAAAAAAAGAATTTTTACTTAAAGAATCTTATTTTTTAATTCCTCCTCCTCTATGTCCCCTTAATCTTATTTTTTAATTCCTTTATACTTAAAGAATTTTTACTACATGCAGGAGTGACATATGGCGGACGATAGAGCCGAGCCGCTTAGGGATCCGGAGGCTAAACGTTATTTAATGGGCATCATCAACAACGAGATTCCTTATGTGTCGGGCTCAGAATATGAGCAACAAGAGGATGTAGTCTCTTCTTTTCTGAACCTTGACGGTGGAACAGAGATTGTCGATGATCAAGAAGGTGAAGGAACGGACATTGTCGACGGAGGTCAACCGTCAACAACCGACGATCTCGAATTGCAAGTAGCAACCACCTCCGGCGAGGTATATATATACATTGAGCCTCTCGTGATACAAACTTACTGAAATGTGAATACATATGTATTAACGCGCGCGACTCTCTTTCTTTTTTTAGCCCTCCGGATCGAGTACGACAAAGCGTGGCAAATCCAAGGCGATGAAAACAGGAGAAACATATGCCATTGAGTTTGTCAGTGAAACCGGCAAGCCCCTACAGCACACCTCAAAGTTTATCAACCAATGCGGAGTCGTTGTTAGAGACAACGTCCCGATCACCGTCCAGGAATGGAAGGAGCCAAAGAAGGCACGTCTTGGTTTCAGTTTTGTCGACAAGAGAACGAAAAAGGATTGCTGGAGAAAGCTTATGGAACATTTCATTCTACCTCCGGAATACAACAAAGTCGATGAATTCGGTAACGAGGTTCCGGGTGGACGTCAGAGGAGGAGGCTAGTTAAAGAGTTCGCTCTTCAGAAGATGGGCGAAGCATTCCGGAACTTCAAGAAAAATTTAACCCGTGACTATGTCAACAAGGGCAAGACTCCGGATTTCAATGGACAACATGAGAAACTGAAAGATGATTGACCAGAATTTGTGAGGCAAAAGCAATCGGAGCATTTCAAGGAAATATCAAAAAAATAAGGATAATGCGAGTAAGAAAAAGTTCCATCATATTATGGGGCCAGGAGGATACCGCCTTTCGGAGCCTAGGTGGCAGAAGATGGAGGAGGACCTGAGGGTGCGAGGAATCCCTCTAGGTACAGAGGGATGGGACTCAAGGGCCAAAAGCTGGTGGTACGGGCATGGGGGATCGCTAGACCCGGAGACAGGGGTGTGTGTTCATCGGCAGAGACAGTTTGCTCCCACCCAAGCCCTTATTGACGCAATGACCCAAGCTCAAGAGGGCTTGATCAAGTTCAACAGAGAGAAAGACGCACTGACAACAGCCCTCGGGAATGATGAACATGGAGGACGTGTACGAGGCAAAGGCAAAGTTCCGTGGAAAGTAGGGTTTTCCCAGGACAATGACCCGTACTGTTACAGAAGCCATAAGAGAAAGACGGACCGGGATGCAGATCTTATGACGAAGTTTGCATCGGAACTCCATGAGTTGAAGCAGACCGTGCATGAACTAGTGAAAGAAAAATCGGCTGCAGGGCCGCATGAAGTTCATGAAGCGGATCGCGGAAGCCAGCAGCGGAGAAGCAGCGTGGCTTCCACGGATGCCCCGCCTGGTGCTAGTACACCGATGATCGAGATTCGTGCACCAGAGCCTCACTACCCCGTGGATGATGTAAAGGAGATGAAAGAATGTGATCTGCATTATCCCGTGGGGAACATTTCCACGAAGGTAGCTAGCGGCAGTGCTTTACCCTGTACACCTGGAGCACTCCACCACAACAACCCCATTGCATATGGCTATGCTCGTGTCATGGTGGAAGACATAGTCCAAGGGTTTGAGGACCTGGAGATTGACAAACCTACACCCGAAGGGGAGAGAAGACTTGGAGATGTCAAGCGCCAGTTCATTCTATGGAAAAAGAAGTACATAGTGTTTCCAGGCGAGGCGCCAAGGCTAGCAAGTCCACCCCCCTCCGATGGTGGTGGTGGTGGCGGTGGTGGCGGTGGTGGTGGTCGTGGTGGTTCACCTACACCTCCTTCACGCCATTCGACGCCGTCCCCCGATCCACAACCTCCGGCGGGTACGACGCCCCCCAATCCTCCTCCGGCGGGTACGACGCCCCCCAATCCACCTCCGGCGAAGAAGCAGAAGCAGGCGGACAGCAAGGAAACCCGCTCCTGGACTATTAACCCGGACCCTTATGTACCTAAGACCACAAGGGTACCGGAGCCATCACTGAAGCCTCTCCTCCCAAGGCCTGGGGAACTTAGTGAAGCTGAAACCAAATTGGCCGCGTCTGCTGATTATGAGAAATGGAAGGCGGATATGAAGGCGAAAAAAGAGCCTGAGCCCAAGCAAGTATTCACTGAGAAGCAAAAGAAGTGGGCTAAGGATTTTTTGACGACACCGTCCCAAGCCGAGCTGAATATGCCTGACGACTATGGACATGAACTTCGTAGGCAAGCAAAAATATTGAAGGAGGAGAAAGAAGAAAGTAAAAAAAGCGGGAAACAAGTTGACCAGCTCGGGATGCAGAAGAAACAATCAATCCCCCCGCTCATAGTGAAAGCCGGTCCGGAAGAGGACCCCGAGATCATAGCAGCTGCGGCAGCACTTGGATTGACTGTAGCGAGTGCCATGAAACAAGCGTCCGAGATGGGTTTGACTCTTCGTGCCTTCTTAGGCCTTGAGGATGCGCCAGTATGTGAGATAGCATTACAATATGTGCGGAATGGGCCTCTCGTCGAGCCTGCGCGGGAAAAGAGTCTACCACCACAAATGTGAAATCTGCTACGTTGGTACAAGCAATTCATAACATGGGCCGACAAAGAATATATTTATGCGGATGTTACAGATGAGCATCACACCAAACGGTACTCTGTAGAAGTTCATATGAGTGAATTGTTCCAGCTGTTCAATCTGCGCGACCTCGACAAATCTATGCTGAGTTGCTACGTTCTGTAAGTGATTTATTTCTACCTCATCTCGTTCTTCATTGCCTGCACTATATATATATATATATATATATATATATATATATATATATATTGTCCTAACTATATTGTTGCGTACGCTATTATGCAGATTGAAGATTTGGGAATGCAAAATAAGAAACATCCATGATGTTGGGTTCATTGACCCACATATCGTTAATGGACATGTGTTACAACATCACCCCGAAGACGTGGAGAAAGACTTGTACAAGTTTCTTAGAAAGCATCAACTCAAAAGTCATATTCTATTTCCTTACCATTTTGGGTGAGTGTTTCTCTCTTGTGCCCATTCTCTTTTGTTTACTCCATGCATGGTATGTCTAATCGATGAGTTATGCATGACTGTGCATGTAACGTGTCCGCAGGTTCCACTGGATTCTGCTAAATATTGAACTTCACACCTCCAGAGTTCTAATCATGGACTCTATGGATTCGGATCCAAAGCGTTGGGCCGACATGAGAAAAATGCTGCAAAAGTAATTATTTTCAATCATTTGAGCTCTATATCGATCGGTTCTTTCGTTCATTTCCTAATATCAAGTAACTAATAACTCCCTTGTTCATTTAATTTTCTTTGCCCTGTAGGGTTTGGAGACGGTTCTCAGAAGAAATTGTCGGTGAATTCAAACATGAGCTAGATTTCAGAAGGTTAGTTAATGTGGATAAGCAGCCACCGGGGACCAATCTATGTGGATACTATGTTTGTGAGAACATCCGGAGACACACCTCTGAGCGGAAGGCATCGGATAGCGTGCGGAACGCGACGGATAACTTGCGGAGGAGGCTTAGTCCAGAAGCTCGCTTCCGACCAATTCAAGAAGAATTAGCAGGATTTTTCATGAGGGAAGTCATCAATCCTAAAGGAGAACACTATACCGAGGACGAAGAAATTTATATGCATACCCGAGATTGAAACTTGTACGAAGTTGTATATGGTCATCCATCCTAATTGTGTATGGAAACTTGTTCGAAGTTGTATATGGTCACCCGAGATTGAATATATATTATATATTCCTCTTGAATTCTTCTTGTTTGAAATTTCATATGCATGTATATAGTAGCGTAGAATATGTGTACTGAAACTTTATCAAAATTAAAATAAAACACAAAATATAATATAAAAGAAATAAAACACTCCAAACTAAAAAGAAACCAGGTTTAGGGGGGCTAAAACCCTAAACCTGCGGAGGAGGCCTTTAGTCCCGGTTGGCCACGAGAACCGGGACTAAAGGTCCTCCGCCCCGACGGACCACGGGCGCCCACGTGGACGGGCCTTTAGTCCCGGTCAGCCACAAGAACCGGGACTAAAGCCTTTAGTCGCGGTCCGTAAGAGGCGCGACTAAAGGGGGGGGGTCTTTAGTCGCGCATATTTAGTCCCGGTTGCACAGCCGGGACTAAAGGCTGTTGCGAACCGGGACTAAAGGGCTTTTTTCTACCAGTGAACCAATGCAACATTTAACTGCCCCATTCAGAGAACTGTTCTATTTTACCGTAAAAAGGAACCATTGTGTTTTTTTTAAACCGAAACCGTAGAAACAATCGTTCTACGGGAAATTTCATTAAAATAAATAGTTTACAATATGTACAAGGAGAAACCAAAAAAGTCTCAACCCACTCCTGTTTTAGTGAAACCTGAAGCTATCATTGTTATGTCAAATGTTGCTTAATCCAGCTGGAAAATTGATCTCTGAATTTAGTTTTCAGTCTGTGTAACAGAAGCTGAAGATCTGTCTTGAGTGAAGCCTTCCAAGCTTGGGTTGTGGCTGGTTTTGCCTTGAAAATTTTGTCATTTCTTTGTATCCAGATGTTCCAACATCCCATAATCATGATTTCCATGGCAAAGGTAGTAGCCAAGTTCTGAATGGTCAGTGAGACCTTGTCAAAGATAGATAATCCTCTGTGCATGTGTCCTAGTAGGGATTGCCAACAATTGAAAGCAAAGTCACAGTCCCAAAAAAGATGTTGGGAAGTTTCCTCTGTGTTCATCTGACAGAGTGCACAATTGTAGGATGGCAGGTGAAATGATCTTCGTTGAAGCATGTTTCTAGTATTGACCCTGTCATGCAATAAGAGCCAAAAAAAGATCTTGTACCGAAGCATGGTTGCATTCTTCCATAATTTTTGGAAAAGTGGTGCAGCTAGTGGTCCCTTTGTCAGCTCCTTATACATCTTGATCGATGAGTAAGATGTTCCCCAAGGATATGTCCATTTATCACCATGATTTGAAGTCTGAAGAGATTCAAGGGTGCTCTGAAGTTCTGTGAATTGGTTATGTGCTTGAGCTGAGAGTGGGAGGAAGAAATTGTCACCTATGTTTGCCTGCTGCAAAAACTCCTGAATGCTCAATGTGTCCTGAATGGCAAAGGAGTAAAGCTCTGTAAATTTATGTCTTGTGATGCCATGTCCCCAGTTGTCCATCCAAAAATCAATAGTGTCTCCAGTGCCCAACTGCCCTTTGGCTACTGTTTTGAATTCAGGTAGCAGCTTGAAAATATTTTTCCACCAGAATGAACCTACATTCCTATCGGTAATCACTCCATCAGGATAGTAAGAATCCCAAATAAGATGTACCCAAGGGAGATTTTCTTTGTGGAGGAACTTACGCAGATGCTTCATTAAAAGACATTTATTATGGACATCAATGTTGAGAACTCCCAATCCTCCTTGATCTTTGGGCTTGCAAACTTTGTCCTAGGCAATGAGTGCAGGACCTCTACCCTCCAGTCCATATTTTCTCCAAAAGCAGTGTTTTAAGGCTTTGTTGATTTGCTCAATTATGCCTTTTGGTATACTAAGGGTGCACATGAAGAAAATAGGAAGATGCATGAAGACAGATTTGATGAGAGTAAGCTTGTCCCCATATGAAAGTAATGTTGAGGAACCAGCCAATCTGCTGTCAATCCTCTTGATGACTGGGGAAAAATCTTCCATCTTAGGCTTGGAGAGTGACAAAGGTAATCCAAGATAAGTGAAAGGGAAGGAGCCAATAGAACACCCCAATCTGGCAGCTAGATCTTGCAGTATCTCATTCTCAGTGTTGATGGGCACCATGGCTGATTTATCAAAGTTAACCCTCAGCCCAGTAAAGACTGTAAAGTGGAGAATGAGGTTTTTGAGTTGCTCCACTTGCATGGCAGAAGCTGGCATAATTAAAACAGTGTCGTCAGCATATTGAATGACCGGGAAATCAGGGCAATGGTGCTGTTCAAGTGGTCTTGAGATCAAATTGTGATGCATGGCCTCATTCAGAATAGACTGTAAAAGATCTGCAGCAAGCACAAAGAGTAATGGAGAGAGAGGGTCTCCCTATCTCACTCCTCTTTTGCACAGTAACTGCTTCCCAGGGACCCCATTCAATAACACAGCAGAATATCCAGAGGAAAAAAGCATATCCATCCACATGAGCCATCTGTTACCAAAACCTCTTGCAATGAGAATATCCTTAATGGACTGATGTTCAATGAGATCAAATGCCTTCTCAAAGTCCAGTTTTAACACAATAATCTCCTGGCCAGACATTTTACATTGGTGAATGAATTCATAGGACCAAGCAAGACAATCCTGGATGGATCTAGCCTTTAAAAACCCATACTGGTTAGTATGCACCAGCTTCAAAATGACCTCTTGGAGTCTATTTGCCTGAAATCATTGGGTGTGGTTGGAGCATCTTTTTTAGGAATGAGAGCAATAAAAGAAGAGTTGATGCTCTGCAAGCTGATTCTTCCATGATAAAAGTCTTCAATTAAAGTATAGAAGGCAGGGGCCAGAATATCCCAACAATGCTTGATGAAGTTTGTATTGAAACCATCTGGTCCTGGGGCCTTATCATTAGGCAAGTTTTTGACAACAGTATCAATTTCCTCCTGAGAAAAAGGGGTTTCCAACTGAGAGAGATCCACATCTCTATTCAACAGAGTACCCAGGTTAAGAGGGTTGAAAGTGGGCACAGAGGTATTTAATCTCTTTTTGAAAGCATTGAAGAGAATATTAGCCTTGGCATTATGTTCTCTATGGATGTTGCCCAAATCATCATGCAAGCTGGCAATGTGATTAACCCTGTACTTGATGGTGGCTTTGGCCTGAAAATATTTTGAGTTTGCCTCTCCAAATTTGACCCATCTAATTGTAGCTCTCTGTTGCCAATAGATCGTTTGTCTTTTCAGAAGTGTGAGTAAATGTTTCTTTAGAAAATCTCTTCCATTCCATTCTTGTAAAGTGAGAGTTCTAAAATCTTCAATTGTATCCAGAAAAAGAATGACCTCATTAGTGGCTTTGATGGAAATACTGAGTTGAGAAATTGATTTGGCCTAGATTTTGAGACATTTCCTGAGCCTTTTGAATTTTGCAGTAATTCTCTTAGCACTGTCTTGGATGTTGATGTCCTGTTCCCAATTCTGCCTTACCATATCTTTGAATCCCTCAATTTGTAGCCAATAGTTCTCAAACCTGAAGATTTTAGACTTGGGAATATGAGTACCAATTTGCACCTGGCAAGGTATGTGATCTGAGACAGGTTTGGACAAACGGAGGACTAGGGTGTTGGGAAAATGAGATGTCCAAGATTCAAAAGTGAACACCCAGTCTAACTTCTCCAGAAGTGGTGCTTGCTGCATGTTAATCCAAGTGAAGCTTCTTCCTTTTAATGGGATTTCAACCAGAGCCAGACTATTGATGGCATCATTGAATTTTAACATATCAGAAAAATTGCCCCCAGACCTGCTTCTGTTGTGTGGGTATCTAATGTAGTTGAAGTCTCCCAAGATCATCCATTTTGTCTCATCAGGCATGTGGATGTTGCTGAACCAGTTTAGGAAATCCTCTCTAACTGTACCTTGGCAAGGGCCATAAATGTTGGTAAGAATCCACGAATCACCAGTGAGCTTGGACAGAAATCTGATTGAAATAGAAAACTCATTTTGGAACAAAGTTTCTCCCTCAAAAATGCTGCCATTCCAAGCTATGAGAAGCCCACCAGAGGCTCACACAGAGGGTAAAAAATCAAAACAGTTGATCCTGTTCGGGCAGAAATTCTTGATATATCTGAAATCAAAGTGCTCTTTCTTAGTTTCTTGCAGGCAGACAATATCTGCATTTGCCTCAGCAATCTTGTTTCAAAGCGAAAGCCATTTGTTACTGTCATTAATACCTCTGATGTTCTAATTGAGAATATTCCATGATCTATTCACGTTCAGATAAAGTCAAGTCTGAAACTAGTACTGTTTCTCTGAAGAGACCAATCAAAGAGAACCAATCAAGCAAGAGGACAAGCAAGCTATCAGCATAACAGAGCAGAAGACCACAACTTTGCGCAGTACACAGGGCAGATTCAACACAAAGATAAATGATAAAGCAACTGTCATGGAGCATCATATCAGAGTTCAGGCTCAGTACAAAAGCATTGTCTCTCATAAGTACCATGGATAGAATATCACAAAAGTGCAACAGAGTCCTAGGTCTAATATTTCTTGTTGCTAACATAGGAAATTTCAGAAAGCTAACTTAAGGCTGGACATGTAACTTAAGGCTTGAAAGCAGCCTTCTTGGATGTTCCTTTGGCAGCAGCCTTGGCCTCCTTCTTCTTCTTGGGCTGATGCAACATCTCCTCAGAGCATTCCTTTGCAGCAGCCTTGCAAAAGGAAACAACAAGATTCTTTACAATCTTAGTGGTAATAGCAGGAGGATCAGTAGAGCAGGGGAAATAGTTTTTGTCTCAGCATGATTTCCTTCTGAAGCCATTGTTTAAATTTTTTAGTCTGAGGCTCCTTCTTACCTCAGTTTCAACCATGTAGGGATGGCAGTTTTGCCCATGGGTATGGGTACCCGCGGGTACCCTACCCGAAAACAATGGGCATGGGCAAGACTTGGAGAGGTTTTGTACCCACGGGTAATGGGTATCCATACCCGCAAAATATATGAGTAGGGCATGGGTATCAAATTGCGCCCATGGATAACCCAATGGATACCCACAAACAATGTTAAATGAAACCAACTCCTATGATATGTGGAAACCGGCACACATAGGGCCACACATACTTGTTCGCCACTCCTCCTATGTCATATGTGTCTCCTCGAAGTGATGAGATCTTGACTTATCGTCATCGAACACCTGTCCATCTCTCCATCTAGTGATCCGCAATTCCCACTGCCGCCTCTCACAGCGTAGGGGTACCACTAACCATTGCTCATACTCGCTTGATTCCTCCAAGAGGCCACCCACAGAAGCAAGCCGCGTCAATGCTATACTGCTCGCCCTACCATGATCACTTGAATTTTAGACTCATTTATCTACTTTTTAAAAAAATTAAATGCCATAGATTGTATCCATTGGATACCCATTGGGTATAGGATACCCGATGGGTATGGGCATGGGTATCAATTTATGCCCATGGGTATTGAAGCGGGTGGGTATAGAAGATTTCTGTGGGTATGGGTTTGGGCAGAAGAAGGTCGTACCCGCCAATACCCTACCCATTGCCATCCCTACAACCATGGGAGCTTTATCTTTCCTCTTCCTTTGGGTGTGAGCAAGAGAGGTGCTGGCAGGTGGCAGAGGGGGGTGCTACTTCTGTGCAGTGCCTGAGGTGTGAAAGCAACATTAAAAGAAACTTCTGGCTCCTCATCTGAATTCTTACAACATAAAATCTGATCACTTTGACACTTTTCAGGTATTACAAATGGCAGAGTTTGATTACTTGCAGAACCCTCAATGATATAAGTCCATAATTGTGAGGCAAGTAAAGATTTTGCCCAGTCAAAATTATCCACAGTCAAAAGAGCAAAAATGATGAATTTGCACCATTCAATAGGTACCTGAGTAACTTTATCTGTTGAGGCCCCAGGAGCAAAGTGAGCCTCCCAAAGAGCCAGCCCTTCCTCTGAGAGAAACTCATCATCCTGACCTGAGGATGAAGATGACAGTAATTGCAAATCCTTGCCAGCAAAGCTTGCATTGAAAATAGGATAAGGGAAACCAGGAGGGGCCTCCAAACTGTTACCTGCTGAGGAACTGGAGATTTCTGCATTTTGATTGAGAACTTCAAGCTGTTCTGGAGCAGGGCCATCCGCATTGGCCAGAGGGGGGGGCCTCAGGGTGGGGCTCCTTGTCAGGCAGCTGGGCAGGGGCAGCAAGGTCATCAAGTTTGGAGGCATCAACTGTCATCTCTTCAGCAGGCAAAGGTGCAGCAGTTACTTCTGGAACTATTGTTGCAACGGGGAGAGCAGCAGCAGGAGCAACAATTTCATCTGCAATATTGGAAGGAGCAGCAGCAACATCGACTGGCAATAACATATGTTGCAAGAGCGGATCCAGTGGTTCTGGTACTGGCACTTCCCTTTGAGGCTGAGGAAGAGACTCATCAACTGACATGCCAATCTCAGCAGCAGGCAATTGAACTACAGGAACTGCCAAATCCTCCAGGGGCAGCTGTTCAATGGGCTGGTTAAGATCAAGAGCAGCCTGCGCAACGGGTACATCTGGTTGAACTGCAGGCGGAACTAGGGGTGCCAGAAGCTCATCCAGATCTGGTATGCCTGGTGCTCCAATAGCAGACTCAGCAGAGCTAACATTTGCACTTGGCAGACCCAAAGATAAAGTGAGACCACTGTGATCATCTTCTGGCTGCACAACACGTACTTCAAGAGGTCCCATTAAGTCATTTAATTCCAGAAACTCTCCAGCCTGAATTTCCACATTACAGGATGATGTTGCTCTGGCATAGCCCAGTGACCCCAGCCTTCATCTTCATCATTCTGTGCTGGAGCTTCCTCAATGACAGGCAAACCTTGATGTTCAGGCTGCAAAAGATGGAAAGCAACTGGCCCAACCATGAGATTGTTCTGATTGGGGTGATGGAATTGCTCTAGTGGCCTTGGATGCGGGTTGCCATGTTCAGGAACTGGATCTTCATCAGGCGGTGGCACTCCAATAGGAATATCATCCACAATCACAACAGGGCAAGTCCAAGACTGACCACTAAAATTCTTGGCACCAGAAACCACCAGACTAGCTGGAACATCTTTGAGGGCTTCAACTTTTACTTTCAGAGCCACAGCCGCATCACTTGATTTAAATCTGTCCCAGACCATCAACTGTCCGAAACTTGCAGTAGCATTAGACAGTTCATGAAAACTCCTTAAATCGGCAGGGAAACCAAACACCATGAGCCAGACATCTCGATTTAGATTGAAGTTCTTCCAATTCAGCCCATCATTATGCCTTTGAAAGACAATATGAATGTCATCATAGGCATGCGGCCCTCTATTCACTAGAAAATCCCTATCGGCCGCACTACGAACCCTCACAAAAGCTTGTCCAAATGGACACTTCGAAACCTCAGAGACTCCAATGCGCTTGGATTGCAGAAACTCTAGGAGGATCTCGTGGACATTAAGAAAACTTACTTCTCCTTGGGGCATGGGGATGATTGTTGCAATGGCAAGATCTTCGTTTGCTGGCACAAGATTGCCATGAAGCACACGATGGCGCGCAGGCCTCCCTTCCACCTCAATCGCATGGAAACCCTCAGGGAGAAATGGCGCAGGGTCGAAGGGGAACGTCGCCATTGCGGACGAGAGGAGAGCAGCCGCGTCGGTCAAAACCCTTGAAGGGAGGGCTGATTGTTGCAGAGAAGGAGGAGAGTGGTGGGAATGCGAGCAGGCACTGGCGGTAATGGCTTGATTTGACTGAACGGGGGAAATGATGCCCTCTCTGACAGATGGGCTTAAATGTGGCGATTGACGGCAGTCTCGGTCACTAGCCAAAAGTGGCTGCCGCAGGAGAGGCGGTTGAATGCGAGGCGCCGGCTCGGAATTGGCGCCTCCAAACCTACAATTATCTTTGATATGGCCCAAGCGGCGGCATCCTCTGCAGCGGATTCTATTCTTGCAACCAGACCGAAGGTGGCCCACCTCAAGACAACGAATACAGAAAAGTCTGTTGGGCTCCCTAGTATCTTGGGCCGGCCTAGAATTTTGAATGCCCGTGAGTCCCGCCCTTCCGAGGGCCACATTATTGGGCGCAGTTAATACCAGGTGTAATGAGGCCGCTGATTGAGTTAGGCGCTCGGAAACTGAAAGCGGACGAGCAGCGTCGGATCTGAGCGGCGATCGGGCCGGAGATCTGGTCGGAGATCTCACCGGAGAGCGGACGGTGGAGTTGTGGCCAGGAAAGAATCTTGGAGTTTGACCAGCTTCAGAATAGGACCTACGATCACCAGAACGATTCACCACAGTCTATTGCTGGTCAAGTTCTTGTTGATACAGCCGGTACTCTCTGTGAGAATCCGGTCCACCATTGCCCCAAAGGAAAAACCCCAAACTGAAAAGATCATTGACACAATTCCCTCCTTTGATGATAGCAAAACCCACACTCTTGGAGGAAACGCTGAACTTAAAGGACCAATTTTGAAGGCATGAAACTTTGAAACGAGAAGCATGACCCCCAAAGCAGGATTGAAGCATGAGACTGACCGAATCAGCATTGATACGAAGTTTAGATCGAGTCACCTCTACCACCAGGAAGAATTCCTTGAGTTTGCCACCTTCGAAATGATTCATTGGCACACCAAATTGCTTCCAGATGTAGGCTTCGAAGGCCAAGCCTTGCTCGAACTTGAGGTCAGAGAGAGCCATCACGGCGATGGAGATCGAACTAGCAAGTGGTGGCTGCCGGTGGCCGGAGTGACGGCCGGCAGGTGAGGGACGTGGGCACCGGGGCCGGAGTGGCCACCGGTGAGGGCTAGGTAGTGGCCGCCCGGGCCGGAGTGGCCACCGGCGCGGCTAGGAGGAGGAGAGGCTAGGCTTGACAGAAACAAGTCAACTGCCCCATGAACAGGAACCATTGTGTTTGATGGACAAGCATGGATGTAGTCTGACATCCAGTAGGTGCTGATAGAACCTCTGGATCGGAGTAGGCTAGTAGATCCGGTGAACCTACCTTGTCCAGCAGTGGATGAACTTGAGCCAGAGGCCATCGTGGTGCTGGGGCGCATGGCGATGGCGGAGAGTGGGCGAGGTGGTGGAGCTTCCCGTGAGCACCGCGCTAACCCTAGATCGGTAGGGATTGTAGGTGGGGATTGTGGCAGCGATTAACCTCGTGCGTCGTGCCCCGGCCCCCACCTCTGTTTATATAGCGCGGGTCATAGGGGCCCACCAACCATGGTTTGGTTGGGCGCCCCCGATCAGGGCGCGAGTCAGGGGCCCGTTCGACCTGTTGGGTTCGAACGGGAGAGAGATCAACCTAACATTCTCCCCCTTGATCTCAACTTTACTTTTAACTTTATACTTTCTAGTTTATCTGTTTCATCACATATTGGTACATAGAGCATGTTTCATCGTCTCAGCTTAATTCCGTTAGAATCATACAGCTACAACATACTTTATGTTCAGAAACAAATTATGTTCCTTTTGGGCCTATCCAGGAATCATAAGGCTTTCCCTTAAACCCATGCCGGCTAAGTGTTCCTTGAAAACATTGGGTGGTAAGCCTTTCGTTAGCGGGTCCGCAAGCATATCCTTTGTCCTTATATGCTCGAGACTTATAGTTTGATCCTGGATTTTATCTTTCACAACATAATACCTTATCTCTATTGTTTTGGCAGCATTACTCGACTTGTTGTTATGAGCATGGAATACTGCGGGCTGGTTATCACAGTACATCTTTAGTGGTTTGTGAATGCAATCTACCACTTTCAAGTCGGGTACAAATTTCTTTAGCCATATCGCCTGCCCCGTGGCTTCGAAGCATGCTATGAATTCTGCATACATCGTGGATGATGCAACTATCGACTGTTTGGAGCTTTTCCACGAAATAGCTCCCCCAGCGAGGGTGAATATGTATCCTGACGTGGATTTTCTATCATCTCTGTCCCCCACAAAATCTGCGTCTGAATACCCTTTTATCTCTAGGGAATCACTTCTCCTGTATATTAGCATGTAGTCCCTCGTGCCTTGCGCATAACACAATGCTTTCTTTACCATCTTCCAGTGCTCTAAGCCTGGATTCTCTTGATATCTACCGAGTACCCCGGTGATAAAAGCTAAGTCAGGGCGAGTGCACACTTGTGCATACTGTAAGCTGCCAACTGCCGAAGCATATGGTACTGCTTTCATTTGATCGATCTCATACTGGTTCTTGGGACATTGGAATTTCCCAAAACTATCGCCCTTGACTATTGGAGCAGGTGTGGCTTTACTCACATGCATATTATACTATTTAAGAATCTTTTCTAAATATGCTTTCTGAGATAGTCCTAAGACTCCATTGTTCCTATCTCGGTGAATTTCTATGCCCAAAACATATGATGCTTCACCAAGATCTGTTATGTCAAAATTTGAGGATAAGTATTTCTTTGTTTCTTGTAGTAGACTAACATCACTACTAGCAAGCAGGATATCATCCACATACAAGATTAGGAAAATATATTTCCCATTTTTAAACATTGCATAAATGCAATTATCCTCAATATTTTCTTTAAATCCAAAACTTTTAATCGTTTGATTAAACTTTAGATACCACTGCCGAGAGGCTTGTCTTAATCCATAAATGGATTTCTTCAGGCGGCATCCCATATTTTCCTTGCCTTCCATGATAAAACCCTTGGGTTGTTTCATGTAGACCTTTTCTTTTAAATCACCATTCAGAAATGCCGTCTTAACATCCATTTGATGTAACTCTAAATCAAAATGAGCAACTAATGCCATTATGATTCTGAAGGAATCCTTACATGAGACTGGAGAAAATGTCTCATTGTAATCTATCCCTTCTCTTTGTGTAAATCCTTTTGCCACGAGTCGTGCTTTATACTTTTCTATATCCCCTTGAGAGTCATACTTAATTTTGTAGACCCATTTACAGCCTACTGTTTTGGCTCCTTTGGGAATTTCCTCTAAGTCCCAAACATCTTTGGAACTCATTGATTTCATCTCGTCTTCCATTGCCTTCATCCAGTTCGATGAATGAGGGCTTCTCATGGCTTCTTCATATGAGGTGGGATCTTTTTCCATATGAACCATTTCTGTGTTATAAACTTTAAAGTCAGTAGAAATAGCTGACTTTCTTGGTCTTGTAGACCTTCTAAGGGCCTCATTTTCTGGCACATTTTGTGCCTCAACTTCTGGCACTTCTTCTAAAATTTGCTGTTGCACCTCCCTTTCATGCTCAACAACGGGTTCAGTCGGCTCCTGACGGACAGGTTCCGGGTCTTCCCCCATAGCTGTCATGGGTGGAGTTGCAACTGGTAGTGAGAAAAATGGCTCCTGAATCATCGGATTAGGTGCATGCACTCTCTTCTCCTCAAGATCAATTTTCCGAGCTACCAAGCTCCCCCTCATCATTTCGTCCTCTAAGAAGACTGCATGCCTCATTTCTACAAACTTTGTATATCTATCAGGGCGGTAGAAACGAAAACCTTTTGATCTGTCTGGATAGCCAATGAAGTGGCAACTTACTGTTTTGGGATCTAACTTTGCAATGTTTGGATTAAACATTTTGGCCTCAGCAGGGCACCCCCACACCCTGAAGTGTTGTAGGGAGGGCATCCTTCCTGTCCATAGCTCGTACGGTGTTTTGGGCACCGACTTGCTTGGTACTCTATTGAGAATGTGAATGGCGGTTTTAAGCGCCTCCATCCATAATCCCAATGGCAAGTTGGAATAACTCATCATGCTGCGCACCATATCCATAAGGGTACGGTTGCGCCTTTCAGCTACTCCATTTTGCTGAGGCTCGCCCGGCATTGAATAATGGGCTACTATGCCAGTCTCCTGCAAGAACTTCGCAAAAGGTCCAGGGACTTGGCCATATGGAGTGTGTCGACCGTAGTACTCTCCCCCACGGTCGGACCTTACTATCTTTATTCTTTTATCGTGCTGATTTTCAACTTCAGCTTTGAATATTTTAAATTTATCCAACGCTTCCGATCTTTCTTTGATTGGATAAATATAACCATAGCGAGAGTAATCATCTGTGAATGTTATGAACGAGTCATATCCATCCACCCTTTTCACCGGAAATGGTCCACAAATATCAGTGTGAATGATTTCTAGTGTGCCTGTGCTATGGATTGCACCTTTTTTGATTTGCTTTACGTACTTTCCTTTAACGCAATCTATGCATTGTTCTAAGTCTGAAAATTCTAACGGAGGAAGAATTTCACTTTTGACTAATCTTTCTATTCTCCCCTTCGAAATATGGCCCAAGCGACAGTGCCATAATTTCGATGAGTCAAATGTTCTTTTTCTTTTCTTTTGTTCTTTATTCGACGCAGAAACATGTTCTTTCACATTGCAAACGGAATAAACTTTTTCACGAAGTGATAACAAATAAAGCTCATCATGTAGTAAAGCATCACCCACATAAGCATTATTTAACCAAATGGCACACTTGCCATGTCCAAAATAACATTCATAATTATCTTTGTCCAAGCAAGAAACACTTATTAAGTTTCTATGACATGATGGAACAAATAAAACATCTCTAAGTAGAAGATTGAATCCATCAGCTAACTCCAAGGAGATATCACCGACAGCTTCAACTTCTGCTTCAACACCGTTCGCCACTTCAATGCGTCTTTCGCTTCTTAGCGTAGTCCGCGTCGAATGGAATCCCTGTAAAGAATTTGCAACATGAACAGTTGCTCCTGAGTCAATCCACCAAGTGGATTTTGAAAACTGTGCATACAGGGATTCATTTACAAATGAAACTATATTGTTACCTCTTTTTGCCATGATCAACTTTAGCCAAACAGGACAGTCTTTCTTGTAATGCCAGGTCTTCTTACAGTGGAGACAAGTGTCTTTGTCCACTGAGAAAGGCTGTTGCTGACGCTGATGCTCATAGGAAGCTTTTCCTTGTGGCTTTGAAGGAGAACTTTTGTTGTTTTGATTGTAATTCTTTCTTTTGTGACCCTGCACATAGCTGAGTGTACCACCATGTGAGGCTTTGAGTCTCTCCTCTTCTTGGACACACATTTCTATTGTCTTTTCAACGTCCCATGTTCCAGGTGACATATTGTAGTTCACAACAAAAGCTTCAAACTCCTTCGGCAGTGAAGCCATGACAAGGTGGACCAGGAGCGCTGGTTTGATCTCCAGATCCGCATCCATGGGCTTGAGCTTTGCTGCCATATTGCTCATCCTGAGGATGTGCTCTCTTATGCCATGACTACCACCTGTGTATTTTTCTGTCACCAGTTGCTCTAACACCTGGGTGGCATATATCTTTGAAGAGCCAGTGAACTGGCTCTTTATCTTTGAGAGCAACTCCCCTGCGGAAGTGCACTCTGCAATGGAGCCCACAATGGCGCTCTCAATTGTGTTCTTTATAAAGGCCATGCATTTTTTGTTTGCATTGACCCACTTTTGATTATCTATGAGGTAGGACTGCTCCAAAGGAGCATAGTCCCCTTTCTTTTTAGCCCATGCAGCATCATCATCAGTGGCCTCTCTTACTGGCTCTGTGGGTCTGACCGGCTGTGGTTTCTCCACAACCCAGTCAAGATCAGCACAAACAAACGCGAGTTCAACTTTCTTCCTCCACTCAGTGTGGTTGTCACCTCTGAGTGTCGGAACTTCTTTTAGGCAACTCATCAAGTGAAAGCCTCCCGCAATTACAATTTAAGTGACATCAATATAACAATCATATGTATTAATCTAACGTTGGTCAAATTAAACATATAATTGTCTATGCAATTAAATCTATATTACCGTTGGGCAAAAATTAGAAATAAATGCACCTTTAAATTTCAATAATAAAACATGATCATGTTATTAACAACGTTGGTCATAAAAATAACATAATCATATTCATTTTAATAATCACTTTAACATGCTCTTAAAAACTTAATACTATGTAAACTTTTATTTTCTTTGTAAAAGAGCATTAATTATTTACACAGCGGAAAAACATGAATAAAAATTCACGAACTTTTTAAGCTTTACAGAAACTTTTCTTTGACCGAATAAGAAATCATGAACTTTTTTAATTTTCTTTATAAAATTCATGAACATTTATTTTCTGAAAATTTTCTTTTTGCATTTTCAGAAACTTTTTCTGTCACTTTTCTATTTTCTAGACAAAATTTTGGTTGGAAAAAATTGCATAGGAAAGCTATTTAAAATCTGCCCAGAAACTGGACAAAATCGACAGCAGCAACGGCGTGCGGCTAAGGCCTCGGCCCAGCGCGCGGCCCAGCCGGCCTGGACCCAGCGCGCCTGCGGCGGCTGGCCACGGCCCAGCAGCGACTGCGCCCGACCTCCCTCTCTTTCGGCCTAGTGGCCCAGGGCGGGGCTAGGGTTTCGATCTAGACCGTCCATAGCGATCTGACGGACCAGCGTCGTTTTCGCCTGATCAAAGTCGATCGATGCGGTGAGGGGCGAGGCGAACCCTAGTCATTTCCTCCCCCTCGCGCCGCTCGGTTCGTTCTCGCCGCTCCCACTGGCTGAGCACGGGGATGCGCCCCGGCCGCCCTGTCTGGCCGGCGGCGGTGGCGGCTGAAGCCACCGCGCCACCGCGCGCAACAGAGAGCGTGAGAGAGAGCAGAGAGGCGCAGCCGGCCTTCCCGATGCGGCGGGTGGAGCCACGCCGGCCACCGGCGACAGCGTCGAGCCGCGCTGTGCGAGACTTCCCTTTCCCCCTTCCTTTCTCTTTCTCTTTCTCTGTTTCACCAATCCACCACCTCCTTCTATTAGAGAGAGAGAGCCGTGAGCTGCGGTGCGCGATACGGCGGCGCCCTCCCTGTCCCCTTTGCCGGCGTGCGCGAGCACTTCGATGGTGAACGCGCCGCCGTCAAACGGATCGGTGGTGGTGCCTGTACTTTGCCCCTGTGGTGGGTTGGTTCTTCGTCCCTGTCGCCTCGGCTTGCCGATGCGCGACAGGATCGAGAGGAACAGGCGCGGCCTTACAGCGGCGCTCTTTTCTTCTTTGCCCTTCTAGGGTTCTTTGGGGAAGGAGGATCTCTTTTTCTGTTTCTTTTTCTGTTTTTGTTTCTTTGTACCGAAATCAACTAGCCCGATCTGGCTGATACCATTGATAGAACCTCTGGATCGGAGTAGGCTAGTAGATCCGGTGAACCTACTTTTCCAGCAGTGGATGAACTCGAGCCGGAGGCCATCGTGGTGCTGGGGCGCACGGCGATGGCGGAGAGTGGGCGAGGTGGTGGAGCTTCCCGTGAGCACCGCGCTAACCCTAGATCGGTAGGGATTGTAGGTGGGGATTGTGGCAGCGATTAACCTCGTGCGTCGTGCCCCGGCCCCCACCTCTGTTTATATAGCGCGAGTCACAGGGGCCCACCAACCATGGTTTGGTTGGGCGCCCCCGATCAGGGCGCGAGTCAGGGGCCCGTTCGACCCGTTGGGTTCAAACGGGAGAGAGATCAACCTAACAGGTGCGACACCATTTTTTTTCAAATGTCTTTAGAATTTTAGTGACCTGCTTTAATTAACACTTTTTAATCTCCATATAGGTCTATGTCTGCTAGCATATATTAAATTAAAAATTGCTATATGACTGACCTTATTAACCATTTTTTATCTGAATATAATCATTATTATTCCTTGGTCCAATCTTTTGTAGATGAATTTAGAGAAAAAGTTAAACCACTTGCTTGAATTGGTACAATGAAAATGTATGCTATTGACAAGCTAACGTTCTTCTTTTATCAATGAAAATAGCAAGCCTCTCATAGCATTTTGAATGGAAATATGCTAGAGTACACCTTTCTTAGTTTAGGCCTTATAAATGGCACTATTTCTACCCCTTTTTACCCTCTAACATAACATACATCTACACAGTGCACCGTCAGGTAATAAAGTTCTACTAACGTAGGTATAGTCAACCATTGGTAGTACAATAGGATTGAACATTGACATATACAAAACCTACTGTACTACCAGTGGGTTAAATACTCTCTATTATCAATTGTTGTTTTTAGAATTATCCGTGATAATTTAGCACTGTATTCTATTTATTACAAAACCCTCAAATGTCAGCTAAGAGTCCTGCAGCAACGCGCGGGGTATCATCTAGTAGTATTGATGTTGAAGGCACAGGTGACACACGTCCTGCAACCAATATTATTACTGCAACCATGCATGCAACCAATAGTATATTGATGCAATTAGACAACCAATGGAGTAGTATTTTGATCTCATGTCACACATTTTATTAGGTTTTGTTTTTGTTACATGACATTTTATTAATTATTTATATATATTCGCCGTATTGCTGTTTTTAAAATTTGCCGTATCCCATATCGCCATACCCGTGTCGTTGTATCGGTGCTCAGCTAAAAAGAAAAAGTACCCGCAAAAAAAAAGAAGTATCGGTGCTCAGCTTCTCATGTTAATCATGGTTCGAATCAGTGGTACGTGCAGCACCCTGAAACAATATTGGATACTCTCCCTTCATCCCAAAATAAGTGTCCTAATTTTAGTACAAAGTTATAATAAAGTTGAGACATTTATTTTAAGACGGAGGGAGTATCATTTTATGCTAACTATGTGTATCTAACAGCAAGCAAAGTCCTAATATGCCTCCGACCGGCTTCAGCCAAGAAGGGAACTTGCCAGGTCACTGGTCAGGCCGTTCAGTTTGTGCAGGACGGGACGGCAGGGTGAGGTCCAGTATCTTTGACAATTCTGCCTGACAGTCACGGGAAAGCTATTTCTTCTAGACGCGGACGCCAGCTAGAGAAAGGGAGCTCTTTCTTTGATTAAACCAACTGGCAAAGTGGCCCTCACCCTACAAGATCGCCACCAAAGTGTTGGCAAACAGGTTGAAGGGTATTCTTCCACTCCTAATCTCCGAAGGACAAAGCGCTTTTGTGCCCGGGCGTCTGATCACTGATAATGTGTTGGTGGCATATGAGTGTGTACACGCTATACGGAACAGAAAATGGAAGAAGAGTTTGTGTGCGATTAAGTTGGATATGATGAAAGCGTATGACTGGGTGGAGTGGATCTTCCTTGAGATGGTTATGACACGTTTTGGTTTCGATCCCCAGTGGGTCTCGATGATAATGAGATGTGTCACCTCAGCTCGTTTTTCTGTAAAATTAAATGGTGGGCTATCCAGGAGCTTTATACCCTCTCGAGGTTTAAGACAGGGGGACCCGTTGTCACCGTATTTGTTTCTCTTCTGTGTGGAGGGGTTTTCAGCTCTTTTCAAGAAGGCTCAGAATGACAAACAGCTATCGGGGATGAAGTTTGGGACCACTGGCCCCCATGTAACTCACCTTTTGTTTGCAGATGATAGTATAGTTTTCCTTGAGGGAACGAAGGAGAATATGGAGACTCTAAAACAAATTCTTGAGAAGTATGAAAAAGCGTCCGGACAAAAGGTAAACTTGCAGAAGTCCTCGATCTTTTTTGGAAAAGGAAGCCAAGATGTGATGAAGGAACAGATGAAGCATATAGTGGGGATTCAGTCAGAAGCCCTTAGTGAACAGTATTTGGGCCTCCCAACACTGGTTGGCAGGTCCAAGGACGGCACTTTTAAACATGTGACCGAGTGCGCAAAGGGTAAAGTGTGTGAATGGAAGGGCCAAGGATTATCCAAAGCAGCGAGAGAAGTTCTCGTCAAATCTGTGTTGCAAGCGACACCGACCTACACCATGAGTTGTTTTCACCTCTTGAAGAAGATGTGCCGGAGCCTGACTTCAATCTCGTCTAAATTCTGGTGGGGTGCAATGAATGGTGAGAGAAGGGTCCATTGGGTCGCTTGGCAGAAGATGTGTGCGAGCAAGAGGGATGGGGGCATGGGATTTCGTGACCCCGAGGCCTTCAACCAAGCGTTGTTGGCGAAACAAGCGTGGCGTATTCTACAAGTCCCAACTTCTCTATGTGCGAGAGTGCTTAAAGCAAGGTACTTTAAAGATGACTCAATTCTTTCCGCTTCATGTCCTGCTTCGGGCTCTTTCACCTTCAGGAGCATTTTGCATGGCCGGAATTTGCTAAGGGAGGGCCTGATTTGGAGAGTAGGGTCGGGGTCAATATTAACATCCATCACGACTCGTGGATCCCTCGGAGCGGGAGCACTAAACCCCTCGGTCAAGTATACATGCAGGGCATAACCAAGGTGGCTCACTTACTCAATCCCGATGGTGTGTCTTGGAATGAGGAGTTGGTGGATCAGATGTTCACTTCGGAGGATGCTATGGACGTGAAGCAAATCGCTATTGGCGGACCGGAGTTTGATGATTTTCTTGCATGGAACTTTACGCGTAATGGTGTATTCAGAGTTAGGTCGGCGTACCACCTAAGAATGTCTCTGAACAGAGCGAGGACCGGACAGCCGGAGTTCTCGAGTTCGGTAGCTATGCACAAAGGATACTTGGCGCTGCGGGATACAAGTGCGCCGGGCAAGGTCAAAATTCATATGTGGCGCATGATCCGCAACGGGCTTGCTGTGGGTGCAGAACTCCATCGACGTCGGATCAAGCAGGGCGTTTTTTGTGTTCTGTGCGCCCAGGAAGAGACTATAATGCATAGATTCTGGGGCTACCAACATTCAGTCATGTTCTGGGAGATGTTGAGGGCACAGGTGGGGTTGGTATTGGAAGAACCACCAAAACACATTAAGACTCAGCGAGCCCTAGCCTCTTGGTTACTTGACTGGTTTGCTCGGGCGACTGGCGACGGGAAGGAGGTGATGCTTCAGGCGGCCTATAACCTCTGGCTGGCAAGAAACGAGGCAAGAGATGGGAGGAAGATAATATCGCCACATGAAATAATAGCTACTGTGCAGGTGCAAGTTGCAGAGTGGAGAGCATCTCATGAGACGAGGGCATCACAACCGGAGCCAAAGACTATTCAGCGATGGGCACCCCCTGCTGCTGGATGGGTAAAGATCAACTCCGACGGCGCGGTCTACAGGTACGGGGAGAAAGGAGGAGGTGGGGCGGTTCTTCGCGATCACCAAGCAGCGTTCCGAGCTGGGCGGTGCCATTTCTTCCCAAATAATGCTGATCCTGAGATGGTTGAGGTGCTAGCATGCAGACAAGCTGTTCGAATGGCGACTGATCTAAACTTACGACGGGTGCATGTTGAGCTTCATTGCCTGGCCCTGGTCAAGATGCTCAATGACCCGCAGAAGAATCTGTCTACTGCCGGTCCTTGGGTGGAGGAGATTAAGGCGATGCTTCGTTCTATGGAGGAGTCCAAGGTGTCATGGATTCGTCGGTCTGGGAATGTAGCCGCTCATAAGCTAGCAAAAGTAGGGGTAGGGGAGAACCGTTCGAAGATTTGGGTGGGCTCGCCACCAGACTTTATTTTAGATGTAATTTCAGACGAGATTCCTAGCTTTGGTTAAATAAAGCGGCATGATTTCCCCCTAAAAAAAGCAAAGTGGCCCTTGCAAATGTGAGGGCATCGTCTATAGTGTATTGAAAGTATTTGATAAATAAATATTTTGTTTCATATATTTATGTTATACATCCGAGGAAGTTCACGCCTTTATCTCTCTCAAGGAATGCTTACATTCTCTTCAACCAAGAAATGTGACAAAATTCTAGGGTAGTTCAAATTCCATACGAAATATGATGAGAAGCAACCAACCATAAGTTCATATAATAAAGTAATGCGTAATATTCAAACGGATCAAGAGACACAAAGGTTGAGCACCTATCAGGTACATACATCATATTTTTTTGAGGGCTGGTACATACATAATATTTTAAGATTTGGTTAGATGAAAATATTTATTGGTACAAGTTATCACATATTTGTTGGTAAAATGGGCATTTTTTGGTGCAAGCGATCAAATATATTGGTATAAGTATAAAAAATACAAGTGATAAAAAAATACACAAATAAAAGTGCCTTTATTGATACAAGTGATCAAATATATCTCGACTAAAGTAAACATAGTGAAAAAAAAGAATTTCTTGGTTAAATGAACATTTGTCACTGAGGTGGTCATTTCAAAGTTGAGGTGATGAGTACTGGTGCATGCTGCTAATAGACAACCAAAACAAAGCAAATTAGTCAGTCGTCTTGATCTTATGCACCACTGGTGAACTGGAATTTCACATATCATAAAGTGCAGCCTGAAATCCATAGGAAGTACTCCCTCCGTCCCATAATATAAGAGCCCTTTTTACACTACACTAGTGTCAAAAACGCTCTTATATTATGGGACGGAGGGAGTACATATTATGTGGTCCATCAAAACTGTAATGGTGGTTGACTAATTCACATATATTTAATTTGTGGAAGTAAGAGGTTGCAAAGGGGCTAATAACATGTTCTTAGATGCATCGATCAATGTCTTGTTCATTTTTGGTGACACTGTTTTAAATCTACTTCCCACAATCAAAGTTAGAATATCGGCAATGCACTTAGTTATTTGTAATACTACCAACAAAATTTATATATGCACTGGAATATCAAGAAGAATGGTTGCGCTCTATAAAGTTTGAAAGTTAGGAGGACTTCACTCGATATGTTTTATTCTATTATATTTTAATGCATATATTTCAAAACCTTAAAATTAATTAACAAAGTTCAAAAACATAAATTCATTATATGTTAAACTACTATAAAAAAGTGAGCACAGTTTTAATAAAACTCTCAAAAAGATGTTCATGCCAATAATTTTTTTTTTCATGTTTAAAAAAAACCTTTTTATAAATGTGTATACAATGTAAAACAAATGTTTGTGTAATGTAAAACAAATGTTTCATACCATTAAAAAATGTACGTGACAATTTAGGAAATTGTTCCTGCATTTCACAAAAATGTTTGAAACATTTTAAAATGCTATATACAATGTATAAAATGTTTGCGATGGTTATAAAAAATAGACATGATATTTTAATGAAATATCACATGTTTTAAAAAATTGTCCATGATATTTAAAAAAAATAAACAAGGCAAAAATAATTGTGTAGTTTACAAAATGTTTATTGCCATTACAAATGTGAAACATGTATTTGGCAAAATGTTACCGTGTATTAGAAAAAGTGTTCAAAAAATGTATTGAAAATATACGTTATGTAGTTGAAGATTGTTCAATATGTATCGTAAAATGTTTCATAGATGCTCTTAAAATGTACATTGTGTACTGAAAAGAAGTGGACATGTACTTGGACAAAAACAGGTAAAACCTGACAAAGAAACTAAAACAGAAAAAAAACCAAAGAAAACCAAGAAAAAATAAAAGAAAATCAACGTGAAATAAAGAAAAGAAAGCCCAAAAACCGATGAAAAAGCGAAGAAACAAAACAAAATATAAAATAAAAATCCATGAAAAATAAATAAAACCAAAGAAAAAAGAAGTGCAAAACTGCAGCAAAGCAAACCTACAGAGCGCGAATAAACTGCGCTACTAGGCCGTCCTGCTAAACGTCAGCTATTGGCGATTCCTATTAGGAATCGGTACAGGCGACATATAGTGTTATAGCTATCAAAATCACTAATTAATGAGTATTCTTTGCAAAGGTCATTCCCATCTTTTACGATTGCAACAAGTCTTGTCGCAACCTGCGAGTTTTCCGTTTCGTAGATTCGTTTATTTAAAACATTTTATCTCTTAAACCGTGCGTTCAAATCTCGAACCGTTTTCGCCGTTGGATTCCTCGCGTCGAGATCTGTAAAACTAGATCCCATGTTGATATGTTTCGATGATTTTTTTTCTCACGAAAAAACTTGATGAAAAAAACAAAACCGGGAGCACATTTTTTTCCTTTCCAATGAGGCACAACTGTGCATCATGCGAAAGCAAATCTGTGCCTCCAAGAAAAGAAAATATGTACCTCTCGTGAAAGCAAATACACGTTTTTCCCTTTTCCGAGAGGTGCAGTTGTGCCTCTCGCGGAAGAAAATCATGACTCTTTGCGAAGTAAATTTTTGCCTCTCGCGAAAAGGGAAAAAAAAGGAAAATGTGTCTTTTTTACCTTTTCAAGAGGGATGATTGTTCCTCTCGCGGAAGCAAATCCGTGACTCCACGAGGAGTATATCCGTGTCTCTTGCGGAAGGAAAAAAAGGAAAACACATTTCTTTTCCATTTCCAAGAGGTATGACCGTGCCTCTCGCGAAAGCAAATCCCACATTTTTTTCCTTTTCGGGACTCACAATTGTGCCTCTTGTGGAAGTTAATCTATGCATCCATGAGAAGTAAATTTGTGTCTCGTCTCTCGCAAAAGGAAAAACATGGTTTTTATCTTTCCCCAGAGACATGACTGAGCCCCTCGCAGAAGAAAATCCGTGCTTTCAGGGGAAGTAAATCCGTGCTTCTTGCGAAAAAAAAGGAAAACACGTTTTTCTTTTTCTTTTCTCAGGGGCACGACTATGCCTCTCGTCGACTGTTTTTTGTCCAAAATCTAGGGAAAATCAGGGAAAAACCCAAAAACCCAAAAATTTTGGTCTAAAAGCTGACAATGCATACAGAAAAAACCAGAAGGGAGAGCCCACAACACGTGGCGGCGAATGAGAGCGTGCTAAGTGGTGCATCCCAGCCCACAAAAAGTGACCCTTACTGTCCTTCAAAAGGAGCACTCCTTGATTAGTTGCTCTCTACAGCTATATATCGTCTTTTTTGTTTGGAAAAAGCTATATATCGCTTAACGTGATTCGTATTATGGCATCGGCAGGTATGGGCTGGCCCATTAGAGTGAATGCTTGCTCGGCCGCTTGCTATGTTGCTGGGTTCGTTCGCTCGCTCGGACGTTGTTCTCTATTAGTTTTTCCTTATTATTTAATGTACATTGGCTGGGCTCGTTCAATATATTGATTTTTTTCTTTATTTTGTCTACTCCTTTTACGGTTTTCACTGTTTTCTCTTTCTCTTCTTTTTCTACATGTTTTCTTTATGTTTCTCATAAGCTTGCTTTTTTCTTTGGTTTTTTTTTGATTTTTTCCTTCAGTTCTCTTTGGGTTTTTTTGTGGGTTTTTAATATATATGTTTTCATTCCTGCTGTTTTCATACAAATTGTACATTTTTTTGTACACAAGAAACATTTTTTACGCATGTTTAACATATTTTAAATATATGATTAACATTATTTTTGAAGATATGTTTTGATTTCTACATTTTTGTACGTATTTTCTATTTTTCTGTACACATGAAAAAAATATATATGTTAATCATGTTTTAAGATATATGTTTTCATGTCTACTTTTTTCCATATAGATTGGACATTTTCCGTATTTACCTGAAACAATGTTTTTGCATGTAAATTCTTTTTCAATACATGGTTAACATTGTTTCGAATACATGTTTTTGAATAAATGTTAAGCTTTTTTCAAATAAAATATAAAACACTTTTTCGAAGCATATCCACATTTGATTAGACTACGCTAACAATTTTTTACACTGTGTTAACATTTTTAAAATACAGTATTAACCTCTTTCAAATATATGTTTTGATGTCTATTTTTTATAGACGTTGTTCTTTTTTTGTATATGTCAGAAACATTTTTTCATAAATGTTTAGCAATTACAAAATATATTTTTACTATTTTTTTTTCAAAGACCATGAATTTTTGTCAAATACATGTTTTGATTTCTACTTTTTTCATACACATTGTACTTTTTGCATACATTGAAACATTTATTTATATAAGTTTATAATTTTTAAAATATATGGTTATCCATTTTTCAAACACATGCTTTTTAATTTGTGTTAAACATTTTCTTCCAATACGGATTTGAAACATTTTTTTCAAATGCAATCAAAATTTGGTTAAAGTTGCACCGGCATTTTTTTAACATTGCATAAATATTATTTTTCAGTACTTAAGTACTTCTTTAGGAATATGTGTATTTAGATATTTTTTTATGTCTACTTTTTTAAATTGCATAAATATCATTTTCAATACTTAAGTACTTCTTTAGGAATTTAGATATATTTTTTAGAATATAAGCAAAAGTAATAAATGAAAAAAAAAGTGAGTGAACTTATACAATAGTAACGAAGCGAACGAACTTAAAACGAGATGAACAAACAGCGCTACTGGGCTGGCCCATTACAATGTCTCTTCAGGCGAGAGAGAGGATGGATGGTCTGTCTCGTATGAGAATCGTTCGTCTGGGCGCTGGGCTGGCCGGGCCGCATCGGGCGCTCATCATCTTACCTGGCGTGGCACGAGAAGCCCAGCTGGAGCCCAAGAGCGAGCCGACACCGACTAGGCTGGCCTCCGCCGCTCCCTATAAGATGGAAGACGCGGCATCGTCTCCTCCCCAATCTGAATCGCCTCGATGTTCCTTGACCACACTACTGCGGGCTGGAATATTGATGTTCTCGATGAGCACTTTTATGCAATGGACAAGGAAGCGATACTGAATATCCCTTTGAGTACACGAGTTCAATCTGATTTTTGGGCCTGGCACTATGACAGAAGAGGCACTTTTTCAGTACGGTCTGCATACTGTTTACTGGCGACCACAAAGCAACAAAGAACAGACTGGTTGGAGCATGGTCCGGGGCATTCAGATTCGGATGCAGATAAGAAGTCTTGGGGCAAACTCTGGAATTTGAGCATCCCATCCAAAATCAAAATTTTTGCTTGGCGGCCAGCCAAGACATCGATCCCCACCGGCGAGGTTAGGAAGCACAGGAAGATGACAGACTCACCGGCTTGCCCGCTCTGCCAAGCGGCAGTGGATACGTGGAGACATTCTTTGTTTGATTGCCATATGTCATGTTGTGTCTGGGCTCTGGCTGATGAGGAACTGACAAAAGTAATGATCTCAAACCGAACAGAGGATGCTCGACTTGTGGATGTTCTGGTTACTGCATACTCTAAAAGAGCAGGAAGTTGTTCGTATTTTGATCACAATGTGGGCCATATGGTGGGCGCGACGCCGTGCTATCCATGATGAGCAGTACCAAAGCCCCCTGAGCACTTCGGTTTTCATCAAGAAATTTCTGGTGGATCTTGATTGTATGGCTGTGCACAAGTCACGCCTGAGGGACTTGCATGCATGCAAAGCCAAAGGACCTGCATGTATCAGCGGGAAACTCGAGGACTAGAGCGACATCATCTGGTTGGCTTCCTCCAACTGATGAAGAAGTGAAGCTAAACATTGATGAAGGCGTGTCCAGATCTGGTAGAAGGGGCGCAGTAGCTGTGGTCTGCCGTGACAGAGCGGGAGCTTTTCTTGGAGCTTCAGCCAGAGTTTTTGAGGGTCTCACGGATCCACCCTCGTTGGAAGCACAATCATGCAATGAAGCCCTTGCTTTGGCGATGGATCTCAATCTCGACTCTATATGCGTGGCTTCGGACTGTGCTGCTGTTATTTCCATGATAGGCTCGGATGTTCCCTGCCAGTTTGCCTCGGTTTTGAGTGAGATAAATCATAGGGCTAGATTTTTTCCTAATATCCGTTTTATTCATGAGAATAGGAAGCATAATTTCGAAGCGCATGCTCTTGCAAAAGCTGTGGTTTCTTTGTCTCCCGGGCGCCACCTGTGGCTTGCTAATACGCCCGACATCATCTGTATCCCTATGGACATCCAGATTTAATAAAGGTTACAGATGCTAAAAAAAAAAATCTGAGTCGCCTCGAGTCGGAAGCTAGGGTTCCAAAGGGCCTTCTTTCTCGGCCGGTTCGTCGGAGGAGGTGGAGTTGGTGGCGGCGGCGACCAAGCCGACGCGTCGTCGTCGTGGACAGTAGGGGTCTCCGAAGGCCGGTTCGCAGGAGGAGTCAGTGACCATGCAAGGGCGTCATGGTCGACAGAAGAGGCTTCCTAAGGCCGGTTCGCAGGGGGGCCATGGCAAGTGCAAGAAGGGTCCTCTTCAGGAGAAGAACATGATGTCTGAAGAGGAGGTGAGGTCCATCCTGTCCTGGGAAAAGCCTGCCCGCTTCGACCGAAAGAAGAGCAAGTACGCCGGTTTCTTCAACAAGTTGAGGGATGAAAACTTCAAGTACCAGCAGGAGATCAAGGATGAGTTTGAGGAGAAGGGCTACGTCGAGATCCCCGACAACTTCCGGGAAGACACCAACAGAATGATGCGTGAAGCTCACAGGAAGGCGTACCTCAAGGTTTTTGGCACCGAACCGCCAGCTAAATTCGAGTAGATCAGAGGAGCACTGTTATTTCACTGTCTATCTATCCCTAGTAGTATTGAGTGGAGCACTGTAGTTTGCAGTATTTGTATTAATATCTACCCAAAAATTTCCAACTATCTTATCTGCCTCTCATGCACTCATATGTTGGAGCAATCTCTCTATGCTAGTAATCCCTCCGTTCCTAAATATAAGTCTTTTTAAAGATTTTAATATGAACTACATACGGATGTATATAGATATATTGTAGAGCGTAGATTCATTCATTTTGCCCCGTCTGTTGTCTATATTGAAATCTCAAAAAAAAACTTATATTTAGGAATGGAGGGAATAATATTTAATATGTATCCCCTTGTGCGAAGACATGTTGCTTGCTTCATGTGCAATATAATACTTTCTCTGTCCCATAATGTAACGTCTTACATTATGAGACGTAGGGAGTATGTTTGATTTCGGTATGACATAGATCTCAGTACGACATAGTTCAACATTGGTTCGTGTAGTGAGGCAATATATATTATGTAAGTCATGAAGTTCAGTTTTTGCTCACATAATTTTTCGTGCAAATTTCACAGCCAGTGCCTTTCTCGATTTGCATCTCCATTGTTGTTCTTTTGGATCCCGCTGTACCTCTTCGTCTCCATTGTTGTTCTTTTGGATCCAGCTGTACATCTTTGGCCGTTCTCATCTACAAGCAACTATGTCTATCATCTATTGTTTTTTCCTATGCTTATTATTCCTAACAATGAAATTATGTTGCAGCCAGCCCAAATTATTAGGCGTGCGTGGGATAGGTATAAACCGAGTCCAAAAGTATAAAGACTAACAAAGAAAAACTAGACGAGGCTTTCATAGTTCTCCATACGTCATCCTTTTATATCCGTTGATTTTATCCTTAATCATAAGGATTGATGGATGAGATTTAATAGAAGGCATGTCTGACTTTCTTCTCGCCTTCAACTGATTTTGATGCACGTGTAGGTGTTTGTCCGTGTTAGGCTTTTAGCCGTTGCCGAGTAGGATTAGTATTGGCTAGCTACCTAATATATACTCCCTCTGTACCGAAATAGTTGTCGTTTTAGAATCTTAGTACAATTTCCGTCACGCTACCAGTTTTCTTCCCTTTCCCATTTTGCCCTCCCACTGCACCGACCAGGCGACCACTCGCTCTCTCCCCAGTCGCTCCTCCCGAGCCCAGATCGCTCGCCGGCCAGTCGCCGTCCACTCCCTCTCGTCGGTGTCTTCCTCGCCGTCGTCTTGCTCCTCTACCACCCCGATTCGTACCCCTAAGGCCCTAACCCTATTATCCCGCCTGCTAGCTCTTGGTCAAAGGTAACATTTTTAGAGCCGCTGTGCTCTGTCCGTGGGCGGCGTTGCTCGATCCATGGGCGGCGGTGCTCGATCCATGGGCGGCAGTGCTCGATCTGTGCTGGAGCAGCGGAAGGAGGACGACAGTGCTGGATTGGAGCAAAGGGAGGAGGACGGCGGTGCTGAATTGGAGCAGCGGGAGGAGGACACCGGTGCTGGACCGGAGCAGCGGGAGGAAGATGATGGTGCTGGTCCGAAGCAGAGCGTGTCGGAGCTGGAGTTCGAGGCCTTCATTCGGCAGCACATCACCGCCGCCGAGGCCGAGGCCCAGCGGGGCAGGCGCGGCCATGGACCAGACGACAGCGGGTTCGGCGAGCACGGGTGGGACGACGGCATCTTCTTCCCTGGCGGTGGTGCCAGACCTCTACTTCGGTGACTCGGTGAGCAGCTGCTAGTATTAGCTCAGCCTTTAATTGAATTTCGTGTGTTTAACTGAATTTCATGGGCGGCGATGCGTTTAACTGCAGGAGTAGTTCATGTGCTTAACTGAGTTTCCTCCTGTGCTTAACTGAATTTCCTCCTGTGCTCCAGCAGAACTCCCAGGAGCTGCAAGAGAGCAATGCCGGCCAATTGTGGTGGTCTGAAGGCCTCCGGGCGCCAAACCACCACGCAGTCCCGACGCCGACCAGCCATCTCCGGTATGTGCAACATACTCCTTCAGCCTATTTTGCTTGGATGTGTGTTTACTGAATGTGTATTTTGCTTGAGTGTGTGTTTACATAGAATGTTGTAGGTTAAGTCAACACCTGTTTTGATTGAATGTGTGTTTACTGAATGTTTGTTTTGCTTGAATGCTGGAGTTTGTGAGGACAGTAGGTATACATTAGATATAAAAAAAGCTTGATATTCTGAACAAGCTGGAGTACATGTTTCAGTAGCTACATGTTGGAGTACTTTTGTGTGATAGCAAAATTTGATTGTATCAAAACAGTTAGTTTTGTTAAGTTGGAGAATGTTCAGAATGGTACTCCTACTTTGTCAAATGAAGTATTGAAGAATTTTGCAAATTCAGTAAACAAAATTTCTATTCTTAGGAGTAGCTTGAAGGAGTACACTGCAGCTTCTTTTTCTCCTCTTTTTCTTCTCATTCTCTTCTCTGCTAACAAGAGCACTGCAAATAATTTTGGATAGGATAAGCTTGACAGCAACTACCTCATATTTAGGGAAACACAAGTGCAATAGTTAAAACTTAGTTCTTGGAGTAGGAGCATGGTGTAGGATCTCTTATCTTCTCCTTCCTTTTCTTGGATTTCCAGTAGCAGTAAACACAAATTCTACTCCTTAGAAATATAACACCCACGATGCGGCTATATCTCCCACGTGTCGAGGCACGACTTAGAGGCATAACCGCATTGTGGTTTTGTCGCAAGAAGGGTCATCTTCACACAATCCCATGTAATGAACAAGAATGGGATAAAGAGAGTTGGCTTACAATCGCCACTTCACACAATACATAAATAAATCATACATTAATCAGAGTACACACATAGACCGACTATGGTCAAAGCCAAAAGAAAAGAAGATAACCCAACTGCTAGATCCCCGATCGTCCCAACTGGGCTGCACTACTGATCAACCGGAAACGAAACATAGTAACGACCAAGGTCTTCATCGAACTCCCACTTGAGTTGGGTAGCATCGCCTGCACTGACGTCAACGGCACCTGCAACTGTTTGGAAGTACCTGTGAGTCACGAGGACTCAGCAATCTCACACCCGCTAGATCAAGACTATTCAAGCTTATGGGTAGGAAAGGGTAGTGAGGTGGAGCTGCAGCAAGCACTAGCATGTATGGTGGCTAATATACGCAAATAAGAGCGAGAAAAGAAGCAACGCAACGATCGTGAAGCTAGAAGTGATCAAGAAGTGATCCTCAAACTACTTACGCACAACCATAACACAAGAACCATGTTCACTTCAAGAACTCCGCCGAAAAGAGACCATCACGGCTACACACATGGTTGATGCATTTTAATTAAGTCAAGTGTCAAGTTCTCTACAACCGGACATTAACAAATTCCCATCTGCCACATAACCGCGGGCACGGCTCTCGAAAGTTTATACCCTGCAGGGGTGTCCCAACTTAGCCCATCACAAGCTCTCACGGTCAACGAAGGATATTCCTTCTCCCGGGAAGACCCGATCAGTCTCGGAATCCCGGTTACAAGACTTTTCGACAATGGTAAAACAAGACCAGCAAAGCCGTCCGATGTGCCGACAAATCCCGATAGGAGTCGCACGTATCTCGTTCTCAGGGCACACCGGATGAGACTAGCTACGAGTAAAACCAGTCCTCAAGTTTCCCCAAGGTGGCCCTGCAGGCAGCTCAGTTCGGACCAACACTCGAAGGAGCACTGGCCCCGGGGGGGGGGGGGGTTAAAATAAAGATGACCCTTGAGTCTGCAGAACCCAAGGGAAAAAGGCTTAGGTGGCAAATGTTAAAACCAAGGTTGGGCCTTGCTGGAAGAGTTTTATTCAAAGCGAACGGTCAAGGGGGTCCCATAAATCACCCAACCGCCTAAGGAACGCAAAATCAAGGAACATAACACCGGTATGACGGAAACTAGGGCGGCAAGAGTGGAACAAAACACCAGGCATAAGGCCGATCCTTCCACCCTTTACCAAGTATATAGATGCATTAATTAAAGAAGAGATATTGTGATATCCCAACATATCCATGTTCCAACATGGAACAAACTTCATCTTCACTTGCAACTAGCAACGCTATAAGAGGGGCTGAGCAAAAGCGGTAACATAGCCAAACAACGGTTTGCTAGGAAAGGTGGGTTAGAGGCTTGACATGGCAATATGGGAGGCATGATATAGCAAGTGGTAGGTAGCGCGGCATGGCAATAGAGCGGACAACTAGCAAGCAAAGATAGAAGTGATTTCGAGGGTATGGTCATCTTGCCTGAGATCCCGCAAGGAAGAAGAACGAGTCCATGAAGAAGACAAACGGACGTAGTCGAACGAATCCTCACAACTCCGGAACGAAACCGAAGCTAACGAGAGAAGCAACCCGGAAAGAAACAAACAACATAGTAAACAACCACCACATACACATGGCATGATGCAAAATCAAGTATGATGCATGTCCGATTTAATGAGGCATGGCATGACAAAGTGCAACAAACAACACTACAAATTAAGTGGAGCTCAATATGCAACGAGTTGCATATTGACGAAACACCACATCAATTATTTAGTTCTCTCTCGTTTATGTACTCAACAATATTAAATGTTATTAAACATGGCAAGAGGTGAAGCATAGTAAGACTACCTATCTAGGCAAGTTTAAATGAGGCCGGAACAACAAACAACAATTCCGGAAAATCCCCATTTGCATATTTTGGTTATGGTACTGTTCTGTCTAGAACCATATTTTATTGTTGTTAAACAGGAAATAAAGTGCAACATGTTAATCTATGCATTTTTCTACCCCATTTACATATAAAGTTTATTAAATTCGGAGCTACGGTTATTTAGTTATGAAATAAATCATTTTAACATGGCATTTAGCAAATTAAATGCAAGCAGCATTTTAAACATTTTAAACAAGGATGTAAGCAGCATATTATGAAACTAGATGAAATTCTAAGCATTTTTCATATATAAATTATTTACATATGATGCACAGTTAATGAGTTATTATATGCATGAAGACTAGGGACTTTTCTGTAAAACTGCACACTCTGGATAATTGGGAAAATTCGCAGACAGGGGAAAAAACATGCACTGGGCTGAATCTGGTGCACTGCTGGGCTGAACAGGAGGGGCTGCGGGGAGCTCACCCATGGGCCAAAACTGGCCGGCTGGGGGATGTAGAGGCGCGGGGCCTTGGCGAAGAAGCAGGCTGAGCCTGGCGCTGGCTTGGTCAACGCGAGCGGGCGCGGTACGAGCGACCTGCTCATTGTAGAGGAAGCAGAGGCCGCAGCAGGGGATGGCGAGGCGGCGGAGCCGAGGGACTTGGGCGCGACTCCGGCGAGGGTCTTGGGTGGCGGGGAGGACCGAGAACAGCGGAGATGGCCGGGACTTGACGGATCTGGGCGGCGATTGGACTTGGCGGTCAACGCGGCAGGGGCGGCTTCCTTTGTCTGCTCCCGACAAAAGGAGGCAGCACGTCGCGGTGCGGCGCTTGGGACTGCGGCATGGAGACGACGGCAGCAACGCGTACGGAGCTCCGGTGAGGCGATGCAGATGCGGAGGAGGCGGTGGAGGCCGGCTCCGAGGCGGACGGGCGCAGGTCAATGGGGCGCAGAGGAGGTCCCTGGCGGCGGGGCTTGGCGAGCTCGGCGTCGAGGAAGGAGCTCCGGAGCGGAGGAAAACTCCACGACGTTCATGGCGGGGCTGACGCAGGGAGCGGCGACGGCACCAGGAACTTGGCGACTCCGGCGACGCAGAGGTGGGGGACGCCTAGACCCGTGCGACAGCGCCATGGGGAGGATTCGGTGCTGTGTCCCTGGTTCACAGAGAGGGAGAGGGAGAGCTGAGAGCTTCACCGAAGAAAAGAGAAAGGGGAAGGAAGCAGGGGTGGCGAGGACAGCCTGCTGGTTCCGGCGACTAGCGACGGCGGGGACGAGGTGCTCGGGGAGCCCCTCGGGCACGAGAGGAGGCTGGAGTCTCGGCGCTCGCGGCACAGGGGCGCACGAAGGAGGGGGTCGAGGTGGCTGGTTGGTTCGATTGGATGGAGGACGAGATGGATGGTTCGGTGGTGGCTGGATTGGATCGGGCAAGATCCTGAGGAAGGAGGAGACTGGTCAGGGAAGGATCCCGAGGAACATGCGAGAGTGGGTGGCGGCGCAAGGGGGAATAGGGTTAGGCTAGGGTTAGACTAATTTGGGTAGGTGGGTGGACTATATAAAGGGAAATAGAATTAGGTTAGGACCCTCCGATTTAAATCGGACGGTCGAGAAAAATATAGGTTGGGAAGTTCAATTAAGAAAACGGAGATGTTTTATAGATGTTTGGGGATGATCCAGACCCAACGTTGATGACTGAGCGGGTCGGGTTCGGGACAGGTTTCGGACGCGCGCAAGAAGGGGTTTTGTGCATTGTGCAGAGAGGCTCAAACGGTCGGACAACAAAAGAACGGTTGGTCTCAAAAGGGACAACGAAGGCAACAGGGAGAAGCAGGAACTACGAACGGACCACGAGTTTAAGAAAACATGCGGATGCAAATGATGACATGATGAATGCAACAAACAAATAAATATACGCGACGATCACGAAGAACATGGAAGCCGTCTGGAGCGTCGGTCTCGGGGCGTTACAAGAAACCACTCACCTTTAAGTTAATTAAGGTGCAGTATGATGAAACTTTTAAGTTAATTAAGGTGAGTGAGATGAACCAAATGAAAATTTGAAGTTAATTAAAACTAAATGAAACTTTTAAGGTAATTAAAACTAAATGAAAATTTTAAGTTAACTAAACTAAAATGGAAATTTTAAGTTAATTAAACTTAAAATGGAAATTCTCCCCTCCTCTCCTCCCTTTTCCTCTCTACTCTTCTCCTCCAACATAATTCAAAAATCAATTAAATAAAACTAAGATAAAAAACTTGGAGTAATTCAAACTAAATTCAAGGATGCATCAAGGAGTTACACATACTCCAGCAAGGAGTTTCATTTTCTCTTTATGTTAATTTACACGAGAGAGTTGCCAATGTTGAAAGACAGCAAAAATAATTGGTGAGCATGTACAATTTGCTTTCAAACAATCCAGACAAAAACTGAATTATGAGCCTGGTTTCAGGATAATAATCCAGTTAGTATCCCAAGAATCTACTCCTTGTTGTTGATCATTAAAAGTACTTGGATTAAAAATGGAGTAGCTAACCTACTGTTGATCTTGCTTTGTCAATTTTGTGCTGATTTGTCAATCTTGCTTTTGTTTTCACAGGTGGACAGATGGACAATGGTCAATCCAAGCAATTCTGATCAAGTGGAGTAACACAATGGGAGGACCCATGTTGCTGCAACACTTCTGATCAATCCAAGCAATTGATCAATCCAAACACATACACCTGTTGGTCCCTGTTGCTGTTCACAAATAGAGCCCTGTTACAGGTAGCAATTCACAATTTGGTTGGTCCCTGTTGCTGTTCTTCCTCTAAACAAACCTATGTTGATGTTCTTCCTCCAAACAGGAGAACCCCTGTCGTTGTTCTTGCTCGATTTGCTTGGTCCGCCAGTCACAATTTGGAGGAAGCGAGAGCATGAGAACCAGTGAGGAAGAGAGGCGCGACGAGGCGACCTGGCTGCTCGCCGACGAGGTCAATTGGCCGGATCCGGAGCTCCAGCGTTGGGAGGCCGAGGTGCTGGAGTCGCCGGCGCAGGAGTCGCACAGCAGGCGTGACGGGCAGGTGTCTGCAGGCGCTGGAGGCTGTGCTGCTACAGCAGGCGCGACGGGCAGGAGTCGCCGGCGGCTGCAGGCGCTGCTGCTACAGTGGGCGCGACGGGCAGGAGTCGCCGGCGGTTGGAGGCGCTGCTGCTACAACGGGGGCTACGGGCAGGAGCCGCGGGTGGCTGGAGGTGCGGGCGCGACGGGCACGAGTCGCCGACGGCTGTGCTGCTACAACGGGGCCTGGAGGCTGGGCGGCCACGGCGGATGGGAGGAGCCTGGCAGAGGGAAGACGACGATTAAGACAATTTTGTTTTCAAGTTAGGGGTACTTTGGTACATTTCCCCCTTTTCACCTGGTCGGAAATTCACTCCAGCGACAACTATTCTGAAACAGAGGGAGTAACTATGTACCCCAGCCTGTAACTAGGGAGACCGTGTGTAGCAATACAGATCAACAACAGGCTCGGTACGAGCCATTGGCAATCAAGCCAACTTTCGTGTGCGTGCGTGTTGTGTTCCAGCTGGCTGGCCGCTGTGCACGTACGGGTCTTTGGTATTGGTTCACGGCAGCTTCGCGTAGATCGATTGGGTGATGATGATCAGGAGGCTAGCTTTGCACTGAGTAGATCGATCAGGAAACAGTTTGCGTGTTCGAGTTGTTCGCCGTGTTCGTTGCCGGTCGTATCGCCGTCGCCTGAAGTACTCGACATCAAGAGTGGGCCAACAATGAGCACCGAATTGCAAGGCGTAGATCTAGAGTGAACCGTATTCGCCAATCTGTTGTGGCCGGAGTCGAGGGAGGATTAGCCATGGCTGGCGGGAGCAAGCAACATGTTGTGTCGGCGAAGGAGCGCACCAAGTGGGACCAACAGGCGGGAACTCAATCGGGGACGCCCTGTGTTTCACGTTGTGGCAGTGAACTCTCGTACAGCCGAGCGTGCGCACCGCACCATCTTCCTTGCACCGATTGTCGTGTTGCTGGCGTGCTCCGTTGGTGGAGAGGCCGGTCTGTCACCTTAGGCAAACGCCAGCGTCGCTCGCTGGATGTGGCCTCAGTCACCCCACTCCAATGGACCATGCAATGGACAACACCGTGCGTCGAAGGCTGTGCTGGGAGCCGACGAGGCGACTTCCTGACTGTAATTTCCTCATAAAAAGGCAGGGGAAAATCGTGGGAGGTCATTGTGATTAATTAGCGTGGTTAGGAGATCGTGACCGTGTGATACATGCATGTGTCCATGGAGAACTGACTAAACAAGCAACGCGTGTGGGTCATGATAGACCCGGCCGACCAACAGCTTCATGATGGGATCATATTGGTCGAGCGGGTTGCCGCTGCGGAGTTCGTGGGTGGCATGAAGGCGGCACGACAACTCTGAGACCTGGTGGTGCTAGGCCCGCAGAGTGCTCGGCATTCTAAGGGCGTGTTTGGAATTCGCCCAAGTTAGCCCTGCCAATGTATGGGCGTGCCAAAAAATTGGCGAAGCTTTCGCCCGCCCATGAGTCACAAAAGTTCACGTGAAAGTGAACTGGCGGGATGGGCTTTCGATGGCGTGCCAACTAATTGGCTTCGTCCAAGCGGTTGCCCATGCAGGTAGCCAATGCCAAAAATTGGCTTGGCAGGCATTGGCACCGATCCAACGTCCTCACGGTCGATACCCGCGGAGACATCGTTGTCAATTCCATGGTCGTATCCATGCGCTATCAGCATACGAAAACACAAATAATCAAAGCTAGCTGCGGTTGGCATATCACTTTTGGCAAACCATGCCCAGGATCATTCATCAATTTGATGAAATGCACAGTATTGGGTTTAAAGCAAACCAGTGTCAGCCATGATCGGTCAGCCAGGTTTGCCATCCTCAACGCTATTTCAGTTCAAAGCCCATCATATTTTCTTTTTTGCTAAATCGCAAACTTTCCTGCTCTAATCATCAGCACGTTGGACTGATTAAATTCTCTAGATAAAACGGCTTGATCCCTATGTCTTATCACAAAAGACGGGGAGCATATGTGTTTTCCTGCTCATGAGATATATGAAAAGCTTGGTTTCTTTTTAAAATTTAGCAAAAATGTGGAGGACGTCCAAGAAAACTAGGTGGAGACTCGTGCAGTTAATTAGTCTGAAGCTTTGTTCTTGACTGTTCTTTTCATTCTTTTCAGATCTACTGTTTCTACATGGGTCTCAACGAAACCGAATAAAAATAAAGCTGAATAAAAATGAAGAGGAATAAAAAAGGCAGTGAAGACTGAGAAAGAAACAAAATAATCGATGAAAAACAAAGAAAAGGAAAAAATAGTAAAAAAGAGAAAGAACCGAAGAAATACTGGTGAAAAAACAAGAAAAACAAAATAGAAAAACTGGAAACAAGTGGAAAACCAACTTTTTCCCTTCAAGTAGGTTGCGCCCTACTAATTTAATACTCCCTCCGTTCCAAAATATAATGCGCCCGCGCTTCCTGAGGTCCAAATTTGACCATTAATTTAACCAACGAGACCGAATGCGGCGGGAGAAAAAATTATGTAATTGAAAACTTCTTTTGAATACGAATTCACTGGTATAACTTTTGCTCCCACCGCAGTCGGTTTCGTTGTTTAATTTATGGTCAAAATTGAAGCACGTGAATAGAGGAAGCACTATATTTTGGAACGAAGGGAGTATTCCCTCTGGTGACTCAGTGGCTAGCAGGACTACAGAGCAACCAAGAGATCCTGGGATCGATCTGTGTGTGCTCCCTTTTTCTACTCAGTTTTTTTAAGTATGCTATAACAGGCATTAACATTTTTCAAATGCTTGATTACATTTGTCAAATACAAGATTACCATTTTTCAAATACAAGATTTATATTATTTTTTAATGCCCGGTCAACATTTTTCTATACACATTTAACATTTTCTAAATGCTTGCTCATTTGTTTTCAAATGAAATATTAACTAGGTTTGAATAAATAGCCAGCATTTTTGATATATACATTTATCATTTTGTAAATGCTTGAGTATAAAATTATCAAATACAAGTTTAACATTTTTTTAATATAATAAAAGATTAATGTTTTTTTAATACGTGGTTAAAACTTTTTTTATACATATTTATTTTTTTTAAATGCTTGAATAACATTTTTTTAACACATGGTCGACATTTTTTGTATGCACATTGATTTTTTTTCAAATGCTTCATTAAAAATGCTAATAATTTTTCACCTTTTTAAAAATAGTTGCTCAAGATTATTTTCAAATGTTTGATTAATATTTTTTAAATACATGATCAAATTTTTCACACATATTTTGTTTTTTGTATATAATTTTATTATACATGAGAAACGTTTTCTTTATACACATTTAACATTTTTTTAGTTCCTGATTAGTACTTTTTTCAAATATTTTATGGGAAGTTTTTTTGTAATATATTTACTTAAAATATTTGGAAGCATAAATGATAGTAAACGAAAAGAAGAAAAACGAAAATAGAAAACGTAAAAAAACGGGGTTGTGGCTTCGTGCACGTCTGGGCCGGCCATTTAGGGACGCGTCTCAAGGGAGAGCACGCTAGGTCTCGCTGTAAGCGAGACATAGTGTTGCCCCGGCTCTTCTTGGAATACCCGTGGGCGATGCGCGTTGGGCTGGGTCGCGTCATGGCGCTCGTGCGGCCTGAAGAGCCCAATCGGAGCCCTGGACAGACACGAGACAGACTCCATCGATCGTGGTTTGGTTCGTCGGACACCGACTATAATAACACGGGGACGATGAATCCAATCGAAAACGAAAAGTACCCCAAATTGCTCAGCTAGATCGCGCGATGGCAACTGCCGGCGAGGAAGATCGGTTCACCGTTACGTCTGACGAGGAGGACGAGGTGGTGGTGGCAGCGACCACGCCGGCGCGCTGCGAGGAGGAGGCTCCTCTTCCTCCTAAGGCCGGTTCGCAGGAGAAGGAGGCAGCGATCATGCCAGGGTGTCATGGTCGACAGAAGGGGTTTCCTAAGGCCGGTTCGCAGGGGGGGCATGGCAAGTGCAAGGACTGCCCTCTTCCTCCGGCGAAGAACATGATGTCTGAAGAGGAGGAGAGGTCCATCCTGTCGTGGAAAAGGACTGCCCCCTTCGACCGAAAGAAGAGCAAGGACGCCGGTTTCTTCAACAAGTTGAGGGACGAAAACTTCAAGTACCAGCGGCAGATCAGGGATGAGTTTGAGGAGAAGGGCTACGTGGAGATCCCTGACAACTTCCGGGAAGACAACAAGCGAATCAACCATGAAGCTCACAGGAGGGCGTACCTGAAGGTGTTTGGCACCGAACCGCCAGCTAAGCTCTAGATCGGAGGAGCACTGTTATTTCACCGTCTATCTATCCCTAGTAGTTGGGCCAGTGCTAGGCGCCGGCGCACCGGCCCAAATTTGGGCCGGTCGGCTGTCGAACGTACGATAGAGCTTCTTTTAACCGTAGGATACAACCTTTCTCCGTCCCTCAAAAAGTCAAACGCGAATGAAAAGTGGATCGAGGGGAAAAAGGCAGCGAACTAGCTCAGCCACACTAGCCGGCCGGACTCCGCGCGTGCTCACCGGCCGCCCGCACTTGTCCTTGGTTTTTCGTGCTTGCCGGCCACCCGTGCCACCACGCCCGCCAGCCGCGCTCGCCGGTCGCTTGTGCCACGCTCGCAACAAAAAACAGACTATGGTTGTAGCAAAAATAGATTACAGTGGTAGCAAAAATGTTCGTCGTCGATGCTCGCCAGCGACGCTGGCAACAAAATTACCCAAGGTAGATGTGAGTCAACGTCCCATTGGATCCTTTGAAAAATGCTGGTTCCAGCAAAAAAAAAACTACGATGATAGCAAAAGACGTTTCCAGCAAAAATAATCTCAGAGAAACAAATCTGGAAAAAGATCGATTGTAGCAAACAAAAAAGCCAGTTCCAACAAAAAAAACACTGGTTCCAGCAAAAAGTTCTTCCCAGCAAAAACACTGCTGGTCGATTGTAGCAACAGAAAAAGCCGGTTCCAGCAAAATTTGATGATGGTTCTAGCAAAAAAAAAATCTCATCACCAAATATATGTGTCGATTGTAGCAAAGAAAAGAACTACTTCCAGCAAAAATCGCTGTCGGATGCAGCTCCTCGTCACCGCGGTTGCAGCTCCATGAAGCTGGGGTTGCAAGTCCTGTCGCCGCCGGGAGCATCAAGTCATGGCACCTCGTCGCAGAAGCGAGGCCCCCAGTTGCATCCACTGCCTGTCTCCACGCGTATGCGCTGCTCCTCTGCACGCGGCGCCGATGGTCGCTGAGGCCGGCGCCAGCGGTGGCCTTGTAGCACCCGTGGTAGTCGTCCCGCGTTGCCGCCGGTGACCGCATCTGCAGCAGCCAAAAAGGTGGGCGGGGAGAAGAACGAGAGAGGATATGCATCATGTGTGAGAGAGAAGAAAGTGGCTGAGGACTCTCCGCGTGAAGAGATGAGATAAGGTCCAGGCAAAGCGATGGGCAGTTGCTGGAGCAATAAGGACGGTTGATTTGCATCTGATCTAACGACGTGCTCTTGGCCGGCTGAACTTTCGGCCGGCGTGCCGGTTTCAAACGTTTCCCTAGTAGTTGTGACTGGAGAACAACTATAGTTTGCACTTTGCAGTATTTGTATGTACTATTAATATCTGCACTAAAATTTCCATCTACCTTATCTGCCTGTCATGCACTCATATGTTGGAGCAATCTCTCTATGTTATTACTCCCTTCCGAAGTGTATTTCCCTCTGTTCCTTTATATAATAAGTTGTATTTTTCCCCAAAATTTTCATAATGTAAGGTGTGTGTTTTTCTTTTTTCTCTCAGTTTTCTGTGCGTGCCCTTCCACCATCCAGTACATGCCTCTCATAAGAAGTACTACTACGTAGTCCCCAATAGGAAGGTAGTAAAAATGGGATCTCTCTCGCTCATTGCATGCACTCACATTTCTCTCTCTCTCATCCCACCAATTGATTTTATTCTGGTGCTTCGAGATGCAGTTGCTTTTCATTAGTTCGCTGGTTGTTTAGTTGCCGCTAATTAAGCTGCTAACTTCCTAATTAGTGAAGGATATTTTCGTCCAAAATTCTTTTCAATTATGTACCTTGGTCTCACCGTGTCCAAAAAATACACCTTATATAAAGTAATGATAGTTAATATGTATTCCATTGTGCCTAGACATGCTGTTTGCTTCATGTGCAATATATAATACTCCCTCCGTAACGTCTTATATTACGGGAAGGAGGGAGTATGTTTGATTTCTATACGACATAGTTAGGCATAGTTGATCAACACTGGTTTGCGTAGTGAGGCAATTTTGTAAGTCATGAATTTCTTTATTTGCTCACATAATTTAAAAATCACACTCGTGCAAATTTCACCTCAATTTGCAACTCAGTTGTTGTTCTTTTGGATCCGGCCGTACCTCTTCGGCTCCATTGTTGTTCTTTTGGATCCAGTTGTACATCTTCGGTCGTTTTTATCTACAAGCAACTTTGTCTATCATCTATTGCTTTTCCTATGCTTATTATTCCTAACAATGAAATTATGTTGCAGCTAGCCCAAATTATTAGGCGTGCATGGGATATGTATAAACCGAGTTCGAAAGTAAGGACTAACAAAGGAAAACCAGGCGTATGTGAGGTACCGGTATCGCATGGGAAGGGATTGACGAAACCAAACGGAACAGGGAACCTTAACTTTTTTTAGGTATAGAGAAGCCTTCCTCCTTCTAAATCTCAACCATCAATCTTTATTGTTAACACAAAATTAACTAATATAAATGGATGATGGAAGGAGAATTAAGAAATCTTTCTCCCTTTATTACTGATTAGGTATAGATATAGATTGATATAAGACATCTCAAAGAACAAGGAAAGGACAACCAGGTTCTCAAAAAGCCAAATAAACTAAATCTCCAGTATGAACCGAAGGCGTGCAGCCGCTACCACTCCATCACCAAAGTCAGCCTGACATTGTATCCTACGGTCCAGAAGTCGTCATACTAAGGTCTAGTAGGACCAACACCTCGAAGAAGAAGGCACCATTTAGAAGCCTTGTATAGATTGAAAACGCAGTGCCGAACCATCTCCTGAACAAAACTTCCGCCAGCTTTGCAACGACGCAGAAGAAATGTCGCTGCCATATGGAGAGAGGGCATGGACCACCAGAGAGCGACCTGTCGCATCAGGGAGATACCCAAGGGAAGAAAATGAAGCCACAACTTGTCGCTGCCCATAATACAGTCAGGAGAACATCAACCCAATCCCCAAGGGCCGTCCTTCTGTTATCGAAGCCGTTGGATGCCTGCAACACCACCACCGCAAAGAGTAGGAAACACTGGCGGAGCTTAGGCAAGGCCGAATGGGCCATGGCCTGTCCAACTTTGGAGCTTCTACTCCTATTATAGCCAGCCCATGGATCACAAAATGCCAGTTAGTAGCAGTCCTTATAGTCGAGCCTGCCCTACCTTTTTGTGAAAGCTCCGCCACTGGTAGGAAGGAAAAGATCATTAGCTCAAAAACAACACAAAAGGCACGGGAAGCGCTTGCCCAGATACGAAGGACCCGAGACGACGTAGACATCGTCTCCCAAATCCAGCACCATCCATAGCCGAGAGAATCATAACTTCGGTGAGAGATCCAGAGGAAACTTATACAACACCACCATCACCTCTGGAGACGAAACACTGGACAAAGAGACCTAACTATGACACTAGAGTACTGGACACACTACTAGAAAAAGGCTTATACATAGAAGTTTACCAGTAGCGTGTGTTTTGGAGCCCAGGCTACTGATAATTAGTAGTAGCGTGTGTTACAAACCGTGCTACTGGTAGAACTTAGCAGCAGCGTTGGTTTCTAGAGGACACGCTACTGGTAAGTTAGCCACACCACACCCCTTGGCCAAAATATCTGCCACCTTCCCCCCCTTCTTCCTCCCCCTTTCTTTCTCCCCCTCCCTCTTGCACTTGCTTGTCCTTCAATGCTTCCCCCTCTTCTTTGCCCCTCCTCCCCCCTCCATTAATGCCCTCCCTCCTTTCTCTTACTTGTTTTTGCCCCTCCTTCCCTTCTATTCTTTGCCCCTCCACAACCCCCTCCATTAATGCCCTCCCTCCTTCCTCTTCCTTTCTTTTGCCCCTTCTCCCCTTCTCTTCTTTGCCCCTCCACCACCCCCTCCATTAATGCCCTCCCTCCTCCCTCTCATAGCTCTATCTAGAGCTACTAGCTAATTATAAGAAGGTGCTCGATATTCCTCTCGACAAATAGGTGAGCAAAAAAAGAGTTGTGCAAGAATGGAAATATGTGTGTTTGCGATTAGGACCGAAACTATGTGCGATATGAATATACCGAATTGTGTGTGGCATGTGAGTGACATGAGTTGCCTATGTTTTGCCGAAATGTCGATTCAATTCCTTTTCGGCAAATTTCGGGCATGCAAACTCAATATGTCCTATGTTTAGGGAAGGTCATGCCGAATTTTTGTATGAATTTGATCCATGCATGCATATATACGTGTTTAAAATATTTGCTTCGCGCGCAGGTGATCATGAAGGTCAATGGAAGGAAGGTGGAAAGATACTGGCAATCCGCTGTGGATGACATGTATGAAAAAAGACTGAAGGATGTTTTATGTCCGTATCGAAAATGCAAAGGAAGAGTCAGGCTTGACCCCTTTCAGGGTGGTAAATTCAAGGCGCACCTGCTCATGCATGGTTTCATGCATGGCCATACTCGGTGGATAAGTGAAGATGATGAGGAGGAGGAGGAGGACATCGACGGGGCAGGAAATAACGACATGGGGCCACCAGACGAAGAGATGACCGATTATGTGCCCGAAGAGGAAGACGGCCTCGGAAATGTCGATGGCGAAGAGGCAGTTCAAGGCGGAGAAGACGCGGACACGCCGTCGTCTTCGTCGCTACTAAGTTCAGCCATGCGGGACCCGCATGTTCGAGACCTGCTTCGCAAGAAGACGACTAGTGATAGAGCTGCTTCTAGAGAGGAGGCCAAACTGGCGCAACTGGAGGTAGACTCGATGACTCCTTTGTATGATGGTTGCAATCCCGAGGTGACCCGCTTGAGTTTCACACTAGAACTTCTAAAGATGAAGGCAAAAAACAAATGGACAGATACAAGCCTGGATGAGCTTCTGAAGTACCTAAAGAAGGTTCTTCCCGCGGGAAGCCTGTTTCCTACTAGTGTCGAGGAGGCAAAGAAAATCGTGTGCCCTCTTGATCTGCCACATATTAGATATCACACATGCATCAATGATTGCATCATATATCGGAACGAGCATGCAGAAAAAACCATCTGTCCAAAGTGCAATGCTTCACGATATAAAAAGGCCGGAAAGAAAGCTCCATCAAGTTGTATGGTACTTTCCGATCACTCCGCGTCTACAGCGGTATTTCGTAGATCCTAAGGAAGCAAAGCTTATGCGCTGGCACGCGGAGAGGGTGAAGGCAGATGACGGAGATGAGCCGAAGCTGAGATACCTCGCAGATGCTAGCTAGTGGAGAGCATTAAATGCCGAATTTGAATTTTTCGCAAATGATCCAAGGAACATCGTGCTTGGCGCTAGTAGTGATGGCATGAATCCATTTGGCAACCAGAACACCAATCATAGCACATGGACCGTGTTTGTATGGATGTACAACCTCCCCCCTGGTTGTGCATGAAGGAAAAATACATACACATGGCTATGCTTATTCAAGGGTCGAGACAACCGGGAAATGATATAAATCTGTATCTCGGGTTACTAAAAGAGGAGTTACAGACCTTATGGACAACGGCGGCCAAGACATGGGATGCAAGCAAAGGAGAGTATTTCTACATGAGAGCCGCGCTGATCACGACGGTGCAGAACTATCTCGGTTACGGCTATCTCTCCGGCCAGGTGTGCCACGGATATTGCGGATGCACGAGGTCCATGGATGATACAACTTCTCTGCAGCTATCGAAAGATGGCGGGTCTTCGAAAATCGTGTACATGGGGCATCGAAGATGGCTTGAGAAGGATGACCCATGGAGAAAGCGTGGAGATCTATTCAATGGTAAGGCTGAGCATCGAGGTCCTCCACATAAGCGTAGCGGTGCAGAAATATATGAGTTATTGAAGAACTAGGAAGAGTGCCCCTCGCCGGGAAAGACGAAGAAAAAGGCGCCGGAGCCCCTGCTGAAGGTATGGAAGACGAGATCTGTTTTCTGGGACTTGGAATACTGGCCCATACTCGACATGCCTCATAGCCTTGATCAAATGCATATCACAAAAAATATCCTTGAGAGTTTGCTTGGAACATTGATGAACATGCTGGAGAGGACCAAGGATGGGCCGAAGGCAAGAAAAGACTTGGAATTTTTGAAAATCAGGAAAGATCTCCAAATGCCCGGTAAAAGGTCGTCAGAGGAGACCGAGACGGAGACGGAGACGGAAGATAGGGGCAAAAAAGTAAACAAGAAGGAAGAACAATATTGCCCCCCTCTTGCTTCACCTTAGATCCGAAGGAGGTCGATCAATTGTTCAAGTGCCTTGCCGGAATCAAAGTTAGTTCCGGATACTGTGGGAAGATAAACAGATTCTGGACAGTAAGAAAAAAAAGGTTCAGTGGGATGAAGTCTCACGACTGTCATGTGATGATGAAGCAGTTACTCCCGGTTGCACTTCGAGGGATTATGGACACACATGTGCGTGAGACGCTTACTGACCTATGCCACTTTTTTGATGCTATCTCTCGAAAGTCGATCAGTGTGAAGCAACTCCATAGGCTACAGGAAGAGATCATTGTCATACTGCATGAGCTAGATATGTACTTCCCGCCCGCGTTCTTTGATGTCATGGTGCATCTATGTGTCCACATCGTGGACGACATCATCGACCTAGGGCCGACATTCCTACATTGCATGATGCCGTTCGAGAGAATGAATGGGGTCATCAAAGGATTCGAAGGCGAAGGTCACACCAACGGTCATAGGGATGTGAATGTGTTACGCTCGGGCCGACAAAACGACCTTGACAGGGCAAACTTAGTAGTGCTACAACACCTAGATGTGCTAGAAATTTCGTGACACTGCACAAAGAGACCATCGCAAAGAAGTACCGTGACTGTGGGGTGCACAGGACGGACGCTGAAGTTATTAGAGAGCACAACTCCACTTTCGTGTGTTGGTTCAAAGAGCGAGTTCTGGCTAATCCCCCGGAAGACGGTTTTCCGAACGGAACACTCATATACGCCTTAGCACATGGCCCCTCGACCAACCTCGCGACTTATCAAGCATACGATATCAACGGATACACGTTCTACACGGAGGAGAAAGATATAAACAGTGATGACCAAAACTCAGGGGTGATGATGGAAGCCATGACCGGGAATGTAATTGAAAGATATTACGGAAGGGTCGAAGAGATATGGGAGCTTAACTACTCTGGATTGCATAGCGCGACGATGTTCCGTGTCAGATGGGCTAAGAATGTACACAGAGAAAACCGACATTTCACTACCATGTGTATACCCGACTCCGATAGCGGTACCGTCAACGCCATCGCCAAAAATGAGCCATGGGTACACACTAAACACGTGACACAATGTTTCTTCATAACTGATCCGATCAATCCCAGCCGTTTTGTCGCGAGGAGAAGCGAAAGGAGCATCGCCGGAATGGATGGAGTCGCCAACGAGGAAGACTACGACCAGTACGGTGATCCGATGAGGGAAGATGATGCTGATGACGATGAAACATACATCAAAAGAAGAATGAAGACTACATTACCTACGAAAGATCGTAATCCCTGGAGAAGGAAAAGTCACGACCATGGGCTCAATTATTCGACAACGAACAAAAGAGGGAAGAAGATCAGTCTAAAGCGTCGTCGTCGCCCAAGCTGACAAACTAATCCACAAATTTTATGTGTGTCTTTTTTGTATACCGGTGTTAGCGGTCAAATCATGTAATATATATTATACTAATTATTATCCGGAAGGTAACAGTGGTATTGCTCTAACGACAGACCAAATTAAAGGAAGGAAAGTGCAAAAGAAAGATAAGAAAAATAAAAGTGCAAATGAAAGAAAAAGAAGAAGAAGAAGAAAGAGAAAAAGAAAGGAAGTCTTGCAAAATGAAAGAAAAAAAGAAAAAAGAACTAATAAGTTGTGGAAACTGAAATGAAAGAAAAATAAAAAAGAAAAAGGAAGGAAGTTTGTGGAATATGAAAAAGAAAAAGAAAAAGTAAAAGAAAAAGAATAATAGATATAAAAAGAGAAATATAAATAAAATAAAAAGGAAGAAAGTTTGTGGAATATGAAAAATAAAAAGAAAAATAAAAAAAAGAAAAAAAAATTAGCAGTAGCGCGTTTTGGCTTGGGCAGCGCTATAGCTAAGAAAAAAAAATAAAAAAAATTAGCAGTAGCGCGTTTTGGCTTGGGCAGCGCTATAGCTAAGAAAAATAAATAAAGAAAAAAGTTAGCAGTAGCGCGTTTTGGCTGGGGCAGCGCTATAGCTAACTTAGCTATATCACGTTTTGCCAACACGCGCTATAGCTAAGTTGCGTACAACACCGTCCGCTAGATCCTATCTCTTTCCTCTCTCTCACTCTCGCTCGTTCCCCTTTCTCTGAGCTCGCCACCGCCGACGCCCGCACCCGCCCACACCGCTGACGCCCGCACCCCCCACGCCACCGCCGACGCCCGCACCCGCCCACGCCGCCGACGCCCGCACCCGCCCACGCCACCGCCGACGCGCGCACCTGCCCACGCCGCCGTCGACGCGCGCCGCACCCGACCTCGACGCCGGCCACTGGCCACCCCGACGCTCCCTCCCCCCGTGCTGCCCCCTGCCCTAGGTGCACCCCTGGCCCGACCCCTCCCCCCCGTGTCGCCCCTGCTCTCTCTCTGACCAAATTTGGTCTCCCTGCAGATCGACGAGGAGGAGAAGGACCCCGGGCCCTCTGCCCCGGCGACCCCGACCTAGGTGCACCCGGCCCCTCTGCCCCGGCGACCCCGACCCTGATCCCAACCCCGGACGAGGTGTGCCACCCCCTCTTCCCTCCCTTTTCATATGCTTGTTTTGTTCAAATGCTTGCTGTTTAAATGTTGAATGCTGTTAAAATGCATGTTGTTAGAGTGTTAAATGTCTGTTGTTAGAGTGTTCAAATGTGTGTTGTTAGAGTGTTCATTTGCTGTTAAAATGCCTATTGTTAGAGTGTTCAAATGCTTGCTATTAAAATGCATGTTGTTCAAATACTTGCTGTTAAAATGCCTATTGTTAGAATGTTGTTAATATGCTTGTTTTGGATTTTGTTGCTAGAGTAAATGAAAATGAGTGTTTAGTTTGTTTATAGAGTAAATAAAATGAAAATGAACATTTTATTAGGCAGATTGTAGGTCCACAATTGATCTTGTGTGTCTACAATAATTTATCTTGTGTGTCTACAATAATTTATCTTGTGAATGCTTGACGTACAGGTAGATCACCGACGTGCCGCTCGACAACGCCGCTCGAAGATCATCGACACCACACCCTCATCCTCGACAGGCAGATAGTGAGCATCCCAAAACCCACACTATATAGAGCTCTGTACATGCAGATGCTAGAGGAGAGTACATGTGCATGTGGTTGTTGTGCTGCTATAGTGAGCATCCTATATTGTTGTGCTGCTGTAGTTCTACCGGACTTTGGTTGTTGATTCATTTCCCGATTGCGAGTGACCTATGTTTTGCCGGAAATGTTGATTCATTTCCATTCCGTCAAATTTCAGGCGCTCTATATGTGCACTTACTAGCAAAGGTCATGCCGAATTTTTCCGTGAATTTCGACATGACTTGTGCTAGAAAGTTGGACATATCAAGTGCTCGAGATTTGTCGCGAAGGGAATGAAACGACATTTCCGGCAAAACAAAGGTCACTTTTTTTTCATTATTTACTTTATTATATAAAGCTCGATAATTGAACCCTAGGAAACATGACCGTCACCGATGAGGCCGGAGGTTCTCAGTCCCAATTAGGTCGAGCACACGCCTACCTCGACTTTCTGGCGGATCAGGAGAGACAGGAAGATGGGTGTCCGGACCGCCTTGTCATGACGGATGGCGCCGACACTGATGCCACCAACGACACCGGCACTGAGACTGGCGCTGATGATGTTCCTAACTATAGCACGGAAGGTGGGACCTCCCAAGCCAGTGAGGGAAAGAAGGAAAAGAGGACACGACGCCCAAATGAGCTCAGCACCGGAAGACTGGTGGTCACGGCGGTGCACCCTGGCGAGTTCGAGCCAATAGAGCCGCGAGAAGTGGCAGCGTGTTACGGCAACCAACTAGCATGCATCCTACGGGATACCGCTAACATCAACACCACAAAATACGGAAGAATGAACATTTGAAGAAGCTGCTTCTAACTAGGTTGCACGCAAGATTCCTGTTCCCCGGTCGGAATGACGAAGTCGACCCATCGGATGATGATGCCATGAAAAAAATCAACAACAAAGCCCTAGGGAAGTTCAGCAACGCATTGAGCGCTTGGAAAACTAGGGTGAAAAAGGCGATTCAAGTAGACCATGAAACCTACGCCGAGATTGTTGCAGACAATCCGAAAATTATGATAGAGGACTTTGAAAAGTTCAAGGAGACTTGCAATGAAGCTGCCAAGGCCAGATCGGAGAGAGGCAAGCAGCTGCAGGCAAAGAACATGGGGAACCACCGCCTTGGAAGTCGTGGTTACACGGGAAAGAGGCCCGTGTGGGCTAAGGAGGACGCAGAACGTGAACGTCAGGGGATCCCAAACCCATTGGCTGAGTTCACTGGCCGAGCAGTTACAAGATGTATGTCCAGACATGCCCCGCGGACCTCTTCTTCCTGAGGTTTGATTACATCTTCCAGATGTTTCAAATGAGGACACTCGATTTTACGTTCGTCCGCCTGTATGCGCTGCACATGAACTACATCGTCAGGAGAGAGCAAGTCACCGGTCTTGCGGTCGCGGACTCATACTACATGCATGAGGGCTTCTTGTCAATCAACGACGCCAACCGTCAGTATGCGAGTCAGTACATCGAAGAATTCTTGGTCAGCAATAAGGACAAAGAAATGATTCTCCTACCTTATCATCCCAGGTAAGTCATCCGCGGATAGCACTATAACACATACATCCTTTCGTGCATTTCAATAGTTACTTTGCACGCATGGAGGCTAAACTTGATCGTGTATTTTGCGCAGCGGGGGGTGTTGTGCCGTTCTCATTGTTCTTTACCCGCGTTACTCCCGCGCTCTATATTTGGACCCGTCGAAGAAAATACAGAAGAAAGATTACACACACATAAAGTATGTCCTGGACAGAGCTATGCTGGGCTTCAGCATGCGGGGTGGCTACATCCAATGCAAAAAAACAAATAAGGCCGGGCTTTGTTTCAACCACAAGACTGACTTCTGTTGCATCCAGCAACCAGCAAGAAGTGCGAATGATGGATTCTACGTCATCCATCTAATGATGGAGTACAGAAGGGATGTGCAATCACTTTGCATGAAATCTTCATCCGATACCCATATCCAGAGATGGGCCGAAGCCTTTGGAGCTGTGCCAGATAATCGACTTCGAAATGATATCTACCGGATCTAACAGGAAATTGCGTCCATCATCATGAAAGATGTCCACGAAGAGAATGGGATGTTCTACGGCGGCCCAATATCGCGAGCTGACGTCCGAACCCACATTGCCCTACAGCGTCAGGACATGACGCCTTTCACTAAGCTTGGGTGCACCCTTCCGGATATGGAGAGATGGGAAGAGTGCACTGCTTAAAACAATGTGTCTGTTTAGTTACTTGTTACTTTCTGTACGACGAAACTTCGAATCTCTTAGTACGCCGAAACTATTAGATGTATGGTGCCGCGCTCTAGTTAATTACTTTCGGTACGATGAAATTTGTTAACTATGTTTACTATATATGTTGCTTCTGTTTCGTAACTGTTTTGTTGAATTCGCTTCATGGTATATATATGTGCATCTCTGACAGGTATATAGATCAACGATGGCGAGGAAGTGGTATGCCGTGTATGTAGGGCATGTTCCGGTTGTGTATGATGAGTGGCCTGTTGGGGAACGTAGTAATTTCAAAATTTTCCTACGCACACGCAAGATCATGGTGATGCATAGCAACGAGAGGGGAGAGTATGTCCACGTACCCTCCTAGACCGAAAGCGGAAGCGTTAGCTCAACGCGGTTGATGTAGTCGTACGTCTTCACGATCCGACCGATCAAGTACCGAACGCACGGCACCTCCGAGTTCAGCACACGTTCAGCCTGATGACGTCCCTCGAACTCTGATCCAGCCGAGTGTTGAGGGAGAGTTTCGTCAGCACGACGGCGTGGTGACGATGATGATGTTCTACCGACGCAGGGCTTCGCCTAAGCACCGCTACAGTATTATCGAGGTGGACTATGGTGGAGGGGGGGGGAGGGCACCGCACACGGCTAAAAGATCAAACGATCAATTGTTGTGTCTCTAGGGTGCCCCCTGCCCCCGTATATAAAGGAGCAAGGGGGGAAGGTGCGGCCGGCCAGGAGGGGCGCGCCAGGTGGAGTCCTACTCCCACCGGGAGTAGGACTCCCTCCCTTTTCCTAGTTGGATTAGGAGTGGAGGGGGAAAGAGGAGGGAGAGAGGAAGGAAAGGGGGGCGCCGCCCCCCTCTCCTTGTCCCATTCGGACTAGGGGGGAGGGGCGCGCGGCCCTGCCCTGGCCGCCTCTCCTCTTCTCCACAAAGGCCCACTATGGCCCATTAAGCCCCCCCCCCCCGGGGGGGGGGGGAGTTCCGGTAACCCCTCGGTACTCCGGTAAAAACCCGATTTCACCCGGAACACTTACGATATCCAAATATAGGCTTCCAACATTGCAATCTTCATGTCTCGACCATTTCGAGACTCCTCGTCATGTCCGTGATCACATCCGGGACTCCGAACAACCTTTGATACATCAAAACACATAAACTCATAATATAACCGTCATCGAACTTTAAGCGTGCGGACCCTACGGGTTCGAGAACAATGTAGACATGACCGAGACACGTCTCCGGTCAATAACCAATAGCGGAACTTGGATGCTCATATTGGCTCCCACATATTCTACGAAGATCTTTATCGGTCAGACCGCATAACAACATACGTTGTTCCCTTTGTCGTTGGTATGTTACTTGCCCGAGATTCGATCGTCAGTATCTCAATACCTAGTTCAATCTCGTTACCAGCAAGTCTCTTTACTCGTTCCATAATACATCATCCCACAACTAACTCATTAGTTGCAATGCTTGCAAGGCTTAAGTGATGTGCATTACCGAGAGGGCCCAGAGATACCTCTCCGACAATCGGAGTGACAAATCCTAATCTCGAAATACGCCAACCCAACAAGTACCTTCGGAGACACCTGTAGAGCACCTTTATAATCACCCAGTTACGTTGTGACGTTTGGTAGCACACAAAGTGTTCCTCCGGTAAACTGGAGTTGCATAATCTCATAGTCATAGGAACATGTATAAGTCATGAAGAAAGCAATAGCAACATACTAAACGATCGAGTGCTAAGCTAACGGAATGGGTCAAGTCAATCACATCATTCTCCTAATGATGTGATCTCGTTAATCAAATGACAACTCATGTCTATGGCTAGGAAACATACCCATCTTTGATCAACGAGCTAGTCAAGTAGAGGCATACTAGTGACACTCTGTTTGTCTATGTATTCACACCTGTATTATGTTTCCGGTTAATACAATTCTAGCATGAATAATAAACATTTATCATGATATAAGGAAATAAATAATAACTTTATTATTGCCTCTAGGGCATATTTCCTTCAGTCTCCCACTTGCACTTGAGTCAATAATCTAGTTCACATCACCATGTGATTTAATACCAATAGTTCACATCACCATGTGATTAACACGCATAGTTCACATCGTCATGTGACCAACACCCAAAGGGTTTACTAGAGTCAATAATCTAGTTCACATCGCTATGTGATTGACACCCAAAGAGTACTAAGGTGTGATCATGTTTTGCTTGTGAGAGAAGTTTAGTCAACGGGTCTGCCACATTCAGATCCGTATGTATTTTGCAAATTTCTATGTCAACAATGCTCTGCACGGAGCTACTCTAGCTAATTGCTCCCACTTTCAATATGTATCCAGATTGAGACTTAGAGTCATCTGGATCAGTGTCAAAATTTGCATCGACATAACCCTTTACGACGAACCTTTTTGTCATCTCCATAATCGAGAAACATATCCTTATTCCACTAAGGATAATTTTGACCACTGTCCAGTGATCTACTCCTAGATCACTATTGTACTCCCTTGCCAAAATCAGTGTAGGGTATACAATAGATCTGGTACACAGCATGGCATACTTTATAGAACCTATGGCTGAGGCATAGGGAATGACTTTCATTCTCTTTCTATCTTCTGCCGTGGTCGGGCTTTGTCACGCCCAATATGCGATACTATCCTAAAGAGACTCGAAGGTCCCACCAAGGATAGAACCACATATTGAAACGCTTTTGCAAGGTGGATATCATTACATCGACTTTACATAATAGAAAGGAATACATACAAGGCATACAAATGCCGCAAGAATACATCAATACATCATACATAAGATCAACATCCGACTACGGATGAAACACAAACAGAAGCTCAAACGACATCCACCCTGCTAGCCCAGGCTGCCGACCTGGAACCTATCCCCTGATCGAAGAAGAAGCAGAAGAAGAACTCCAAAACAAGTAACATCGCTCTCGCGTCATGATCATCGCAAAACCTGTACCTGCAACTGGTGTTGTAGTAATCTGTGAGCCACGAGGACTCAGCAATCCCATTACCATGGGTATCAAGACTAGCAAAGCTTAATGGGTAAGGAAGGGGTAAAGTGGTGAGGTTGCAGCAGCGACTAAGCAATGTATGGTGGCTAACTTACACAAATAAGAGCGAGAAGAGAAGCAATGGAACGGTCGTGAAACTAGCAATGATCAAGAGGTGATCCTGAACTCCTACTTACGTCAAACATAACCCAGAAACCGTGTTCACTTCCCGGACTCTGCCGAAAAGAGACCATCACGGCTACACACGCGGTTGATGCGTTTTAGTTAAGTCGAGTGTCAAGTTCTCTACAACCGGACATTAACAAATTCCCATCTGCCACATAACCGCGGGCACGGCTCTCGAAAGTTTATACCCTGCAGGGGTGTCCCAACTTAGCCTATCATAAGCTCTCACGGACAACGAAGGATATTCCTTCTCCCGGGAAGACCCGATTAGTCTCGGAATCCCGGTTACAAGACATTTCGACAATGTTAAAACAAGACCAGCAAAGCCGCCCGATGTGCCGACAATCCCGATAGGAGCTGCACATATCTCGTTCTCAGGGCAACACCGGATGAGACATCCTACGAGTAAAACCAGACCTCGAGTTTTCATGAGGGGGCCCCGCAGTCTACTCAGTTCGGACCAGCACTTAGAGAAGCACTGGCCCCGGGGGGTTAAAATAAAGATGACCCTCGGGGTGCGCGACTCCCAAGGGAAAAAGGCTAGGTGAGGCAAATGTAAAACCAAGGTTGGGCCTTGCCGGAAGAGTTTTATTCAAAGCGAACTGTCAAGGGGGTCCCATAAATCACCCAACCGCGTAAGGGACGCAAAATCAAGGAACATAACACCGGTATGACGGAAACTAGGGTGGCAAGAGTGGAACAAAACACCAGGCATAAGGCCGAGCCTTCCACCCTTTACCAAGTATATGGATGCATTAATAATATAAGAGATATTGTGATATCCCAACATAAACATAAACCAACATGGAGCAATCTTCATCTTCACCTGCAACTAGCAACGCTATAAGAGGGTCTGAGCAAAGCGGTAACATAGCCAAACAACGGTTTGCTAGGAAGGGTGACAAAGGTTAGAGGTTCATGGCAATTTGGGAGGCTTGAAGAGTAAGTGATAGGTAGAGCAGCAAAGCGATAGAACGAAGCAACTAGCATAGCAATGATAGTAGTGAGATCCAAGGTGACGGTCATCTTGCCTGAAATCCCGCTAGGAAGAAGAACGATTCCATGAAGAAGATGAAGCCACGAAGACGAACCAAGCATAGACGAACGAATCCTCACGATCGCAACGAAACAGGAACTATCGAGAAGAAGCACACAACATGGTAAACACACCACACATGAACAAGGCATGATGCTCAACCAAGTATGATGCATGACAAGGTTACATGAGGCTACTCATGGCAAGAGATGATGCATACAAGAACAACACATCAAAGCAAGTTTAAATGAGGCCGGAAACAACATAGAACAAATCCGGTAAGTCCTCATATGCAAATTTCGAAATTGGTCCAGATCTGAATAAGCCTTATGTTCAAGTTGTTAAACAGCAAGTTAAAATGCACCAAGATGATCTACACGAAATATTCTAGTCAAGTTACATATAAAGTTCATTTAGTTCGGAGCTACGGCCTAGAAGAAATGAGCAAAACAAGTTAAACGTGGCATTGATGCAAAACGCATTCAAACATTAAGCAAACACCCTCAAAACAAGGATGCAACATGACAATATGGAACTACATGCAAAACTAAGCAAGTTTCATATAGAGCATGCTCAAAACGGAGCAACGGTGCAACACATACACTCCAAACAAGATATAACAACAATCTGTCCAAAACAGCAACTAGGCATCTTGCAAGCATGATGAACATATGCTACAGCACCCCAACATGAAAACAAAAGGCATGGTCATGATGTACAGGTAAAGCATTACAAAACATCAACACTGAGCTACCTCCAGAAATCACTAGAATATGCTCAAAAGGACATGGCAAGATTACATATAATAACAGTTTCACAGACTGCAGAAATTACTGGACATGGCAGAAATTACATCAGGTTGCAAAGTTTAGCGCTATCAAACAACATGCTATAGAAACAGATCTTAGCAAACAAAGGCATGGAATGAATATACTAATTGCATAGAACAAAAGTCCCTTACTGATCATGAGCCAAAAAGGCACAGAAGATATGATGGCACCCATGTAAACATAGCAAGTTTCATAAACAGATTCAGACTTACAGAAAATAACAGTTCATGGCAGAAACAACGATAAGTAGGCATGTTGGTGAGCTTGAACCACTCACCACAGAGCATTACATGGCATGGCAGGGAATCCAACAGTAAGATGGCATAATTGTCAAGCTAAGCATGGCAAGAGCAAGTTCATAGGGTGCACAGATCACTAGCAAAACACATGTCAAAACTGAACTTAATATTAACAGGCTGACAGCAACATTATTTAGCAAGTTTGGAGCATGATACTCAGACTTGGCAGAAATCACTGTCACAGAAATCAGCAACATCATGGAGGCTACTTTGCATGCTTGTGCTAGTCACCACAGAGATCCTAAAAATACAAGACTAGCACCACTGTAAATATGGCATGATGTAGTTCAAAACACATGTAGGGCTCATGCGCATAGGATGCACACACAAAATGCAATGAAAAAGACAAATCACCAAGTTCTGATAACAGGCAGCAGTTAACATCATATAGCACTCTTGCAACGATGATTAGGGCATCAACATGACCTTAAACAAGCATGTCACAATGGAACAAAATGAAGAGCACATCATGATGAACATTTTGACATATTACACGCACAAAACAGAGTAGCACACATAAAGTTATGGCATGATGAACAGGGCATAAAACTATCACAGGAAAATGACTTAGTGGAAAAAACGAGGGGGGGTTCGACCTTCAGATCTGGGGTTTGACCGCGGCACGGATCCCGAGGCGAACGCGGATCTCACCGGATCTCCGCCGAAGAAGGGCGACGGTGGCCGGAGTGGGGACGGGTGGCGACGAGAGGAGGCCGGAGGGCGGCGAAAGGCGGAGCTGGCGGCGGGGCGGCGCGGTCCGGCGAAGGGTGGCGCGCCGGCGACGGTCGGGGCGGCGCCGGGCGGCGGGGTCGCCCGAGGCGGCGGCGGCGGAGGTGGGCGCCGGTGAAGGGCATGGGAGGCGCTCGGGTGCGGGGCGCCTCGGGCGACGGCGGCGGATGGGCTCGCGCGGGCCCGCGACGGGCCGCGGCGGCGCGCGGGACGGGTGGCGGCGGAGGTGACATGTGGCGGGCGGTGGTTCGCTCGGGGCGGCGGCGCGGTGTGTCTGGCGGCGGACGGACATGTCCGGCTGCGAGGTGGGACGATGGCTAGGGTTTCATTCGCGAAATTTTGGGGAAGAGGGCATATTTATAGATAGAGGGAGCTAGGAGAGTGCAAATGAGGTGCGGTTTTCGGCCACGCGATCGTGATCGAACGACCGAGAGCATGGAGGGGATTTTGTTGGGTTAGTGGGCTCATTTGGAGGGGTGTTGGGCTGCAAGACAAGAGGGGCTTTACGGTTACCCGGTTAACCGTTGAGGCATCAAACGACCTCCAAATGGAACGAAATTTGACCGGCGGTCTGTCGGTGCTATACCAAGGCCACTCGGCAAATCTCGGCCCATTTCGAGAACGTTTTTCTCCCGCTCACGAAACAAGGTCTGAGAGGGGCGACGGGTGCGTGTGGGAGTGTCGGATCGCGAAACGGACAACGGGGAAAAGGACCGGATGCAAGTTTTGAAAGACATGCAAATGAAATGCAGATGACGACATGGCAAAATGCAACACGCAAGCAAAAGACATGGCAACGACGACGAATAACTGGAAGACACCTGGCGCATCGAATCCGGGGCGTTACAGGCTTTGAGTCTTACTCAATTTCACACCTTGTAACACAGGCAAGAACTCTTTCTTTGACTGTTCCATTTTGAACTACTTCAAAATCTTGTCAAGGTATGTACTCATTGAAAAACTTATCAAGCGTCTTGATCTATCTCTATAGATCTTGATGCTCAATATGTAAGCAGCTTCACCGAGGTCTTTCTTTGAAAAACTCCTTTCAAACACTCCTTTATGCTTTGCAGAATAATTCTACATTATTTCCGATCAACAATATGTCATTCACATATACTTATCAGAAATGTTGTAGTGCTCCCACTCACTTTCTTGTAAATACAGGCTTCACCGCAAGTCTTTATAAAACTATATCCTTTGATCAACTTATCAAAGCGTATATTCCAACTCCGAGATGCTTGCACCAGTCTATAGATGGATCGCTGGAGCTTGCATATTTTGTTAGCACCTTTAGGATTGAAAAAACCTTCTGGTTGCATCATATACAACTCTTCTTTAATAAATCCATTAAGGAATGCAGTTTTGTTTATCCATTTGCCAGATTTCATAAAATGCGGCAATTGCTAACATGATTCGGACAAACTTAAACATAGATATGAGTGAGAAACTCTCATCGTAGTCAACACCTTGAACTTGTCAAAAACCTGTTGCGACAATTCTAGCTTTGTAGATAGTAACACTACTATCAGCGTCCGTCTTCCTCTTGAAGATCCATTTAATCTCAATGGCTCGCCGGTCATTGGGCAAGTCAATAAAAGTCCATACTTTGTTCTCATACATGGATCTCATCTCAGATTTCACGGCCTCAAGCCATTTCGCGAAATCTGGGCTCATCATCGCTTCCTCATAGTTTGTAGGTTTAGCATGGTCTAGTAACATGACTTCTAGTACATGATTACCGTACCACTCTGGTGCGGATCGTGCTCTGGTTGATCTACGAAGTTCTGTAGTAACTTGATCCGAAGTTTTATGATCATCATCATTAACTTCCTCACTAATTGGTGTACGCATCACTGGAACTGATTTATGTGATGAACTATTCTCCAATTCGGGAGAAGGTACAATTACCTCATCAAGTTTTACTTTCCTTCCACTCACTTCTTTCGAGAGAAACTCCTTCTCTAGAAAGGTTCCATTCTCAGCAACGAATATCTTGCCTTCGGATCTGTGATAGAAGGTGTACCCAATATTTTTTTGGGTATCCTATGAAGACGCACTTCCCCGATTTGGGTTTGAGCTTATCAGGTTGAAACCTTTTTCACATAAGCATTGCAACCTCAAACTTTAAGAAACGACAGCTTAGGTTTCTTGCCAAACCATAGTTCATACGGTGTCGTCTCAACAGATTTAGACGGTGCCCTATTTAACGTGAATGTAGCTGTCTCTAATGCATAACCCCAAGACGATAGTGGTAGATCGGTAAGAGACATCATAGATCGCACCATATCTAATAAAGTACGGTAACGACGTTCGGACACATCATTACACCGTGGTGCTCCAGGTGGCGTGAGTAGTGAAACTATGTCACATTGTTTTAACTGAAGGCCAAACTCGTAACTCAAATATTCATCTCCGCGATCAGATCATAGAAACTTTATTTTCTTGTTACGATGATTTTCCACTTCACTCTGAAATTATATGAACTTTTCAAATGTTTCAGACTTATGTTTCATCAAGTAGATATACCCATATCTACTCAAATCATCTGTGAAGTTCAGAAAATAACGATACCCGCCGCGAGCCTCAACACTCATCGGATCGCATACATCAGTATGTATTATTTCCAATAAGTCAGTTGCTCGCTCCATTGTTCCGGAGAACGGAGTCTTAGTCATCTTGCCCATAAGGCATGGTTCGCAAGCATCAACTGATTCATAATCAAGTGATTCCAAAAGCCCATCAGCATGGATTTTCTTCATGCGCTTTACACTAATATGACCTAAACGGCGGTGCCACAAATAAGTTGCACTATCGTTATTAATTTTGCATCTTTTGGCTTCAATATTATGAAAATGTGTATCACCACGATCGAGATCCAACAAACCATTTTCATTGGGTGTATGACCATAGAAGGTTTTATTCATGTAAACAGAACAACAGTTATTCTCTAACTTACATGAATAACTGTATTGCAATAAACATGATCCAATCATATTCATGCTCAATGCAAACACTAAATAACATTTATTTTAGGTTCAACACTAATCCCGAAAGTACAGGGAGTGTGCGATGATGATCATATCAATCTTGGAACCATTTCCAATACACATCGTCACTTCACCCTTAACTAGTCTCTGTTCATTCTGCAACTCCCGTTTCGAGTTACTATCCTTAGCAACTGAACTAGTATCAAATACTGAGGGGTTGCTATAAACACTAGTAAAGTACACATCAATAAAATGTATATCAAATATACCTATGTTCACTTTGCCATCCTTCTTATCCGCCAATTACTTTGGGTAGTTCCGCTTCCAGTGACCAGTCCCTTTGCAGTAGAAGCACTCAGTTTCAGGCTTAGGTCTATACTTGGGCTTTTTTACTTGAGCAGCAACTTGCTTGCCGTTCATCTTGAAGTTCCCCTCTTCCCTTTGTCCCTTTACTTGAAACTAGTGGTTTTTGTTTACCATCAACACTTGATGCTTTTCTTGGTTTCTACCTTCGTCGATTTCAGCATCACGAAGAGCTTGGGAATAGTTTCCGTTATCCCTTGCATATTATAGTTCATCACGAAGTTCTACTAACTTGGTGATGGTGACTAGAGAATTCTGTCAATCACTATTTTATCTGAAAGATTAACTCCCACTTGATTCAAGCGATTGTAGTACCCAGACAATCTGAGCACATGCTCACTGCTTGAGCTATTCTCCTCCATCTTTTAGCTATAGAACTTGTTGGAGACTTCATATCTATCAACTCGGGTATTTGCTTGAAATATTAACTTCAATTCCTGGAACATCTCATATGGTCCATGACGTTCAAAACGTCTTTGAAGTCCCGATTCTAAGCCGTTTAAGCATGGTGCACTAAACTATCAAGTAGTCATCATATTAAGCTAGCAAACATTCATAACATCTGTATCTGCTCCTGCAATAGGTTTGTCACCTAGCAGTGCATCAAGGACATAATTCTTCTGTGCAGCAATGAGGATAAACCTCAGATCACGGATCCAATCCGCATCATTGCTACTAACATCTTTCAACTTAATTTTCTCTAGGAACATATCAAAAATAAAACAGGGGAGCTAAACGCGAGCTATTGATCTACAACATAGATATGCTAATACTACCAGGAGTAAGTTCATGATAAATTTAAGTTCAATTAATCATATTACTTAAGAACTCCCACTTAGATAGACATCCCTCTAATCCTCTAAGTGATCACGTGATCCATATCAACTAAACCATGTCCGATCATCACGTGAGATGGAGTAGTTTCAATGGTGAACATCACTATGTTGATCATATCTACTATATGATTCACGCTCGACCTTTCGGTCTCAGTGTTCCGAGGCCATATCTGTTATATGCTAGGCTCGTCAAGTTTAACCTGAGTATTCCGGGTGTGCAACTATTTTGCACCCGTTGTATTTGAACGTAGAGCCTATCACACCCGATCATCACGTGGTGTCTCAGCACGAAGAACTTTTGCAACGGTGCATACTCAGGGAGAACACTTATACCTTGATAATTAGTGAGAGATAATCTTATAAAGCTACCGTCGAACTAAGCAAAATAAGATGTATAAAAGATAAACATCACATGCAATCAAAATATGTGACATGATATGGCCATCATCATCTTGTGCCTTTGATATCCATCTTCAAAGCATCGTCATGATTTCCATCGTCACCGACATGACACCATGATCTCCATCATCTTGATCTATATCAATGTGTCGTCACATGGTCGTCTCGCCAACTATTGCTATCGCATAGCGATAAAGTAAAGCAATTATTTGGCGCTTGCATCTTATGCAATAAAGAGACAACCATAAGGCTTCTGCCAGTTGCCGATAACTTCAACAAAACATGATCATCTTATACAACAACTTATATCTCATCACGTCTTGACCATATCACATCACAACATGCCCTACAAAAACAAGTTAGACGTCCTCTACTTTGTTGTTGCAAGTTTCACGTGGCTGCTACGGGCTGAGCAAGAACTGTTCTTACCTACGCATCAAAACCACAACGATAGTTCGTCAAGTTAGTGTTGTTTTAACCTTCACAAGGACCGGACGTAGCCACACTCGGTTCAACTAAAGTTGGAGAAACTGACACCCGCTAATCACCTGTGTGCAAAGCACGGCGGTAAAACCAGTCTCGCGTAAGCATACGCGTAATGTCGGTCCGGGCCGCTTCATCCAACAATACCGCCGAACCAAAGTATGACATGCTGGTAAGCAGTATGACTTGTATCGCCCACAACTCACTTGTGTTCTACTCGTGCATATAACATCAACGCATAAAACCTGGCTCGGATACCACTGTTGGGGAACGTAGTAATTTCAAAATTTTCCTACGCACACGCAAGATCATGGTGATGCATATCAACGAGAGGGGAGAGTATGTCCACGTACCCTCGTAGACCAAAAGCGGAAGCGTTAGCACAACGCGGTTGATGTAGTCGTACGTCTTCACAATCCGACCGATCAAGTACCGAACGCACGGCACCTCCGAGTTCAGCACACGTTCAGCCCGATGACGTCCCTCAAACTCCGATCTAGCCGAGTGTTGAGGGAGAGTTTCGTCAGCACGACGGCGTGGTGACGATGATGATGTTCTACCTACGCAGGGGTTCGCCTAAGCACCGCTACAGTATTATCGAGGTGGACTATGGTGGAGGGGGGCACCGCACACGACTAAAAGATCAAACGATCAATTGTTGTGTCTCTAGGGTGCCCCTGCCCCCGTATATAAAGGAGCAAGGGGGGAAGGTGCAGCCGGCCAGGAGGGGCGCGCCAGGTGGAGTCCTACTCCCACCGGGAGTAGGACTCCCTCCCTTTTCCTAGTTGGATTAGGAGTGAAGGGGGAAAGAGGAGGGAGAGAGGAAGGAAAGGGGGGCGCCGCCCCCCTCTCCTTGTCCCATTCGTACTAGGGGGAGGGGCGCGCAGCCCTGCCCTGGCCGCCTCTCCTCTTCTCCACAAAGGCCCACTATGGCCCATTAAGCCCGGGGGGGGGGGATTCCGGTAACCCCTCGGTACTCCGGTAAAAACCCGATTTCACCCGGAACACTTCCGATATCCAAATATAGGCTTCCAATATATCAATCTTCATGTATCGACCATTTCGAGACTCCTCGTCATGTCTGTGATCACATCCGGGACTCCGAACAACCTTCGGTACATCAAAACACATAAACTCATAATATAACCGTCATCGAACTTTAAGCGTGCGGACCCTACGGGTTCGAGAACAATGTAGACATGACCGAGACACGTCTCCGGTCAATAACCAATAGCGGAACCTGGATGCTCATATTGGCTCCCACATATTCTACGAAGATCTTTATCGGTCAGACTGCATAACAACATATGTTGTTCCCTTTGTCATTGGTATGTTACTTGCCCGAGATTCGATCGTCAGTATCTCAATACCTAGTTCAATCTCGTTACCGGCAAGTCTCTTTACTCGTTCCATAATACATCATCCCACAACTAACTCATTAGTTGCAATGCTTGCAAGGCTTAAGTGATGTGCATTACCGAGAGGGCCCAGAGATACCTCTCCGACAATCGGAGTGACAAATCCTAATCTCGAAATACGCCAACCCAACAAGTACCTTCGGAGACACCTGTAGAGCACCTTTATAATCACCCAGTTACGTTGTGACGTTTGGTAGCACACAAAGTGTTCCTCCGGTAAACTGGAGTTGCATAATCTCATAGTCATAGGAACATGTATAAGTCATGAAGAAAGCAATAGCAACATACTAAACGATCGAGTGCTAAGCTAACGGAATGGGTCAAGTCAATCACATCATTCTCCTAATGATGTGATCTCGTTAATCAAATGACAACTCATGTCTATGGCTAGGAAACATAGCCATCTTTGATCAACGAGCTAGTCAAGTAGAGGCATACTAGTGACACTCTGTTTGTCTATGTATTCACACCTGTATTATGTTTCTGGTTAATACAATTCTAGCATGAATAATAAACATTTATCATGATATAAGGAAATAAATAATAACTTTATTATTGCCTCTAGGGCATATTTCCTTCATGGCCAGAGTGTCAGGCCCAAGTCTCTGGCTTCTCCGGCGGAAGCCAGAAAGGGTTTGATAGCAGAGCGGAAGCCGAACTAGTTACTTGAGGTTCATAGCACAACAGGGGATTCAGAACCAGCGCCGCTGCAAAAACTACTACATAATATCGCTTTTGATCATCGTGATCGCTCTTATCGTGTATGTCTTAGTTTAGGTAGATGATGAAACATGTGTCTACGGTGACAATGTAAGAGACATGTGATCATTAACTTGTAACGCTATTTCGAGATGATGATGAGATCGACATCATTTGTGTTGAGACTATGTTGATATGATGAGACTATGTTGTACCACTTCGATGATGATCATGAGACATTCCTTTTTCATATAGTTCCAGTGTATGTGTATGTTGTAACTATATAAAACCTGTAAAAATACGAATACATCAACATAAAAAAGAAATACTAGCAGTAGCGTGGGGTATTGGAGTAGTAGCAGCGCTGCTTACCAGTAGCGTTTTTTTGAAGGGGCACGCTACTAGTATTAGCAGTAGCGATGGGCAGAGGCGCGCTACTGCTAGATATAGATAGCAGTAGCGCTGGTTCAAACAAGCGCTACTGCTAAAAAATAGCTATAGCACCATAGCAGTAGCGCGCCTGCCCGCGCTACTGCTAGCCAAAAAACCAGCGCTACTGGTAAGGGTTTTCCTAGTAGTGACACGGGCGGAAACAAAGTCACGGGTTACCCTTCCTCTCGCCGCCGTCGAAACAACGGTGGAGGTGAGGGACCCTGGAGATGTTCCTTGTTTGCGGCGGCCATATCACGACACAGAGGAAAATTGATTCGCTCCTTGATTCATCGAAAAAATAAATTTATTTTTAATATTTTCAAGTAGTCTAAGATTATGTATTCTGTACATGTGAGTTTAACGTGTAATTGGCATCACACCAATGGGTGATCCATTGTGACGCACGACCACCTTACTTGTGTATTAAGTGAAAGTATGCGATGTTTGACTGGGCATGATCTGCACTTAAAAATATTTGAGTGGGAGTTTTAGTTTCCTCCCATCTTGGATCTTTTGGTAGGGATCTTTTGGTAGGTCTTCGTTGTCCACCGCTTCGGCCGTTCCTAGGGTGGTGACGACATCGCTTAATAAGGACTCCTTCAACTTCTTCTACGATTCCGGTGACTCGTGAGACGCTGGAACCTGCGGCTAGTTCGGATGGACATGTACGTCTCAGATGTCTTTCACTTTGGCCCTTCTCACGGTGGTGGTGGGGGTGTGCCATAGGTCTCAATCGACTTTCTCTGGCTTTGATGGTGTGTTTGTCCTCGAATCTAGCGACGAAATCGGGTGGACATGTTTGCCTTTCCCTAGTGGACAATGCAGGGGGAGTGGGTTGTGTGTTCATTGGACCGTTGGTGCTTTAGCACCAGCGGCGTCGATTTTGGTATTCCATCGAGCAAACCGTACATCTAGGTGTGACCGACCCAACACTATCTTCTTTGTCTGGACATGAATACTTCGAGATTGACATCAACTACACTTGTTGACAGAGACTAGTGAACTTCGTGCTCCAAAGCCTAGCTGGTGCTGGCAGCGGCGGCGTCCTCTCTCCTCTCCGCACGTGGGGGCTTGGCGCAGGCCGGCGATCCCGGGCGGGGGCGCGGCGGCGCTGGCCAAGAGCTTGGAGGCGGCCGGTCTTCGGTTCTTCGTCCCGGTCATGGAGGGATGGTCGCTGCGGCGGCTCTCGCCTGGGTTGGCGGCGGCACGACCCAGATCTGACCCGTCAGGATCCAGGGGAGTCCTGCGGTGGTTGGCCTTGTTGTTCTTTGTGCTCCAAAATTTTGATCTGCTTCATGCCGGCCTCCTCGATCTGGACACTGACGGGTTCTGGTCTTCCGCTCGGAGATCTCAGCTTTTGGCGCATGACGCCACTGAATAGCTAGATAAGAATTGATCCGGCCGGCCGTGCCCTCATCTTCGGCTAGAGAGGCTTCATGAGGGCATGGCATGAAGCGTCGCTGCCTTGCCAGTTCCATGGGACATGTCTAAGTATAGATTTTCACGACGTTGATAATGGTGAAGAAAGTCATGGTGGCTGCGATTGGAGACTTGTAACGACAGAGAGGAGCTTTGTTTACGTTGAAGAAAGGCGACACAACCTTTTTCCTATGTGTCGGGTGGTGAAGACTTGCAGCGGTGGCCTTGGCAGGAGGGGGCGGCAACACAGGTGGACAACATTTTTGGGGGTGCTTCCCGAGTACCGAGCCGCGATCTCCAGGGTGAAAGCCCAAGGTCTGGCCTTCATTGGTTGTTACTGACAATGGTCTTGTAAATGCATTGTTTTGGGATCTCGGACTCTCTCCTCCGTGAAAACTCAAGATCCTTGATCGGGCGACGACAACGCTTGTGCATTGTTTTCCTTTTGGAGATGTCGCTTTTGGAGACTTCTTATGTAGTCCGGCTGTTGTTTTTGGTGGTGGTTAAAGTGTTGCTGTTGTGAGTGTTTCATCATTGCAACGGGGTCTTTGTTTTTTATATTTCTCTTTTTATATTTTTGTTCTTAGCTGTGTGCATCCTTAATGTCTTTTGATGTCTTGTTGATGCAGATGCTGGATGTAATTAGTATTTTTGCGATATTAATATATTCCCCTTATAAAAAAATCTACCAATGCCCAGACGCATCCTAACCCAACTTCGTGCGGCCTGAGGAGACCAATTGGAGTCTTGGCCGAGATGACGGGACAGACTCCACGATCGCCTTGTCCGACATTGTCTATAAGATGGAGACTCCTGAACGCAAAACACCCAACCTAACCTGCTTGGATCGAGCGATGGCAACTGCCGGCGAGAAAGATCCGTTGGCGGGTGTGCCGGAGGAGGAGGAGGCGGCAGTGGCGATGACCGTACCGGCGCGGCAAAAGGAGGAGTCTACTACTCCCCTTCCACCGGCGAAGAACAAGAAGGGGTCTTCTTCCAGTGCCGGCTCGCAGGAGGTGGAGGTGGAGGTGGAGGTGCCCATGGCGTCGCGTCGTGGTGGAGAGAAGGGATTTCCCAAGGCAGCACCGCCGCGTCGTGGTGGCGAGAAGGGATCGTCGCGCCGTGGCAAAGAGAAGCGGTTTCCCAAGGCGGGTTCGGAGGAGGAGGAGAAGAAGATGCCTGCAGAGATGGTGAACGACATCCTGTCCTGGGAAAAGCCTCCCCGCTTCACAATGTTCAAGTCCGCTGGCTTCTTCAACAAGTTGAGGGATGAACTCTTCGAGTACCAGCAGCAGATCAAGGAGGACGTGGAGGAGAAGGGCTACGCCGAGCTCCCCGCCGACTACGAGGAATACACCAAGGAATACAGGAAGGCCTACCTCAAGGTGTTTGGCACCGAGCCGCTGCCTGAGCTCTGTCTGGCTGATTAATTAGTTATCTGAACATCAAGGCTTTTTTTTACCCAAATACTGAATCGTGCAGCTGCGCCCAATGGACCTCGCGAGCGCACGCTATATACGGCAAAAAAACTTACATGGCACGCGGTGCGTCCGAGCAGGCCTACCATCAAAGGTAATTAGCATCCCTTGTCATCATTACACTATAAAAAAGGAAAGTATCTTGTCTCCATCCCTTCGAATGCTCCCTACTTTACATAAATCAGTCAAGAATGAAAAAATATGTGCATTTATTTGGGTTTTACAAAATTTAAAAAGCCATAACTTTTGGTTCGAGTATCAAAATTTAGATTTGTTTTCACGGTTGGGTTTCTCGCGACGAGTTCTTCAAAACTAGATCTCACATGGGTATGTTTAGGCAAACTTTATTTTTAGAGCAACTTTGAGTGCTGATGAGGCAACTTTAGTGCTGTAGAAAAGCAACTTATTCTTTGTTTGCCTACTATGATTGCCTATCAACCAACGAGAAGTCCTTATAAGTTGCCTCCCATGACTATCATGTTCACTAAATTGACATATAAGTTGTCTACCACACTATCAAGTATGCTAATACTATGTTTCAGAGTATAGGCAATATGAGCTACGCCGATAGACAACTTCTCCTAGTATATTAGCCAACTAATTAGCGAGGGCATCATTGTTAGGCAGTTGCTCGGATTTGTTTTGAACAGGTTTTTGCATTTTTAATGCAGTTGCTTGGTTTTCCTAGAACAGTTGCTTTTTTTTGCTAGAACAGATTTTCATTTTTGTGTTTTCTTTGTAATTGAGTTGTTTTGGATTTTTGCTAGAATATATAAGTTGCATTGGGAGGGGGGTGGGGGTCAGATAGTTGTCCACAAAGCCTATTCAAGTTGGTCATAGGTTTTTTCTGCCTGAAGTAGACAATTCAAGTAGTAATGCTAGGGACAATTTGCTTGGTTTTGCTAGGACAATTTTCCCATATATGTTTTTTAGTAATGCAGTTGCTTGGTTTTGTAGGAGAATTGCTCAGTTTTGCATTCTGGTTTGCTAATACATGTGCTTGGTTTGCTAGAAACAAGCATTGTTTTTTGGTAATACAATTGCTAGGATTTGCTAGGATAATTGTATATAGGAATAGTTGCTTTGGATCTTTGCTAGAAAAATTGTGTGGATTTCTGCTAGGGGGAAGTTGCTGAGAGTTTGCAAGAACAATTTTTATATGCAGATATGTATAGTTGCATACACAAAAGATGAGTAGGAGTTGCACATAGTGTGACATCGAGTTGCTAGGGGGGATCAAGAGTTGCATAGGGGGCATATCTGAAAGTTTGCCCACAAATCTATGTAAGTTGATCATATTTTTCGCACGAAGTTCCCTGCAAAAATAGTATAAGTTAGATAACCCTATGTTTTTTTGTGATGCCATTTTTTACTCTTTCTATGATGTGACGTTTCACTACTTTTGTGCCTAAAGTAGTAATGCTAGAGTTCTTTCAGGTTTTTTAACTATCACGCATGTGATGAGCAGGGTTGGAGAGGAGCGGGGTCGAGAGGTTGACGCATACAGGAGTTGCTCATAAGATGGGAATGAGTTGCTCGCACAATGAGAAGGAGTTGCTCAAAATGTGAGGACCGGTTGCATAGTGAGGGAAGATGAGACCTAAGTTGTCCATCAAGGGACCTAATTTGCTGTGACGCCCCCGATTTGACCGTACACTAATCATGCACGCAAATGTGTACGATCAAGATCAGGGACTCACGGGAAGATATCACAACACAACTCTAAAACATAAATAAGTCATACAAGCATCATAATACAAGCCAGGGGCCTCGAGGGCTCGAATACAAGTGCTCGATCACAGACGAGTCAGCGGAAGCAACAATATCTGAGTAAAGACATAAGTTAAACAAGATTGCCTTAAGAAGGCTAGCAGAAAAGTAGCAACGATCGAAAAGGCAAGGCCTCCTGCCTGGGACCTCCTAACTACTCCTCGAAGCCGAACTCCATGTAGAATCATCCTCGGGATCTCTAGCTCCTGGACTCCAGCATCTGGTTGCGACAACCAGGTATAGAAAGGGGAAAAGAGGGAGAAAAGCAACCGTGAGTACTCATCCAAAGTACTCGCAAGCAAGGAGCTACACTACATATGCATGGGTATATGTGTAAAGGACCATATCGGTGGACTGAACTGCAGAATGCCAGAATAAGAGGGGGATAGCTAATCCTGTCAAAGACTACGCTTCTGGCCACCTCCATCTTGCAGCATGTAGAAGAGAGTAGATTGAAGTCCTCCAAGTAGCATCGTATAGCATAATCCTACCCGGCGATCCCTCCTCGTCGCCCTGTTAGAGAGCGATCACCGGGTTATATCTGGCACTTGGAAGGGTGTATTTTATTCAGTATCCGGTTCTAGTTGTCATAAGGTCAAGGTACAACTCCGGGTCGTCCTTTTTCCGAGGGACACGGCTATTCGAATAGATAAACTTCCCTGCAGGGGTGCACCACATAACCCAACACGCTCGATCCCATTTGGCCGGACACACTTTCCTGGGTCATGCCCGGCCTCGCAAGATCAACACGTCGCAGCCCCACCTAGGCTCAACAGAGAGGTCCACACGGCGGTCTAAATCCTATGCGCGCAGGGGTCTGGGCCCATCGCCCATTGCACACCTGCACGTTGCGAGGGCGGCCGGAAGCAGACCTAGCCTAGCAGGCGTTCCAGTCCAATCCGGCGCGCGCCGCTCCGTCGCTGACGTCAAGAAGAACTTCGGCTGATACCACGACGTCGAGTGCCCATAACTGTTCCCGCGTAGCTGGTTAGTGCGTATAGACCAAATGGCCAGACTCAGATCAAATACCAAGAACTCGTTAAGCGTGTTAAGTATCCGCGAACGCCGACCAGGGCCAGGCCCACCTCTCTCCTAGGTGGTCTCAACCTGCCCTGTCACTCCGCCATAAGGTAACAGTCGGGGGCCGTCAGGAACCCAGGCCCACCTCTACCGGGATGGAGCCACCTGTCCTTTCAGCCCCCTCATCAGAATCACTTGCGGGTACTCAACGAGCCGACCCGACTTTAGTCACCACATGTGTCATGTATATAAAGTATATAGTATATACCCATGATCACCTCCCGAAGTGATCACGGCCCAGTAGTATAGCATGGCAGACGGACAAGAGTGTAGGGCCACTGATGGAACACTAGCATCCTATACTAAGCAGTAGGATAGCAGGTAAGGGTAACAACTGTAGCAACAATGACAGGCTATGCATCAGGATAGGATTGACGGAAAGCAGTAACATGCTACACTACTCTAATGCAAGCGGTATAGAGAAGAATAGGCGATATCTGTTGATCAAGGGGGGGGGGCTTGCCTGGTTGCTCTGGCAAGTAGGGGTCGTCAACTCCGTAGTCGAACTGGGGGTCGCCGGTAGTCTCGGGGTCTACCGGAAAGAAGTAACGGATGGGGAACACAATAAATAATAAAGCAATCAAAGCAACACAAAGCGTAACATGTTAATACGCGGTGCTAGGGGTGCCCTAACGCGGTAGTAGGTGATACCGACGAAGGGGGGAAACATCCAGGAAGGTATTCCCGGTGTTTCGCGTTTTCGGACAGATGAACCGGAGGTGAAATGTTACAGGTTCACTATGCTAGGGACGCGTGGCGGACGAACGGGCTGCGTATCTGGATTCGTCTCGTCGTTCTGAGCAACTTTCATGTACAAAGTATTTTCATCCGAGCTACGGTTTATTTTATATGAATTTTAAAAGATTTAAATTAATTTTAGCATTTATTTAATTAATTTAAAACAGCATTATCCAGAACAGTGCATGCTGACGTCATCATGACGTCAGCAGTCAACAGGGCGTTGACTGGGTCAAACTGACGTGCGGGTCCCGCATGTCATACACTGCTTAGTTTAATTCGGGTTTAGCTAATTAATTACTGTTTAATTAAATTAACTAATTAATTAGATTAATTTAAACAGGATTAATTAATTTAATTAATTAAATTTATTATTATTATTATTATTATTTTATTTTTTTTGTTCTGGGGGCGGGGCCCATATGTCATTGGGCCACTTGGCCTTAGCGGGCAGGCTAACGGGCGACGGGCGCTGCGGGCAGAGGCAGGATGTGGGGTGGCCACGTTGGAGGCGGGCCCGAACCACGGGGAAGCAGCAGGCGCAGCGCGCGAGTGAGCTAGCAGGGCGCGCGACGACGGGACGGTGTGCGCGGCGACGGATGAGAAGAGGAGAAGGGAGGGGAACCTCACGTGCGTTGCAGGGGATCGGGCGGCAAGGCGCGATGAAGCAAGCCGGGGAGGAGGCGAGGACGAGCCGTTCGGCGAGGAGGAGGATGGGGACGAGCGACGGAGACGAGGGTGCGGTCCGGCGAGTGGTCGATGGTCGACGACGTGGCTCCGGGCGAGCGACGGGGGCGACAGGATCGGGGTCCGCGGCGACGATGCATGGAGCCAGATGCGGGGCGGCGATGCGGCGGCCCGGCGGAGGAGCTTCAGCCGACCTGCGGTGGGTGGCGATGGTCGTCGTGGGCGACAGGGTCTAGCGGCGGGCGTCGATGGTTCGTCCCCATCCCGATCTAGATCGGGATCGAGAGGGGGGAGACGAGGGAGTGAGAGGGGAGACAAGTGGGGGAAGTGGGGGTTACGGCTAGGGTTTACCGGTGGGGGCCTAGTAGGCCAGGGGCGCGGGGGGTGGGCCGGCAGGCCGCTCGGCCACACGGCCAACTGGGCCAAGGCCCAGTCAGGGGGGGGGGGGCAGTTGTTTTTCTTTTTCCTTATCTATTTTCTTTTCTATTTTATTCTTTTAATTCCTGTTTTATAAAATATAAATACAACTCCTAAATTAATGTTATAATTTATTCTACTGCCCCAAAAAGTTTGACAACTAATTAAAATAGTTTGCATTATTATTATTTTTAAAAGGCATTTAATTAATTGTCATAGCTGCTGTTTTAATTACTTTAGAGCCTTTAAACATTTTATAAAAGGGTGGTTTCTCCACAATAATTACCTATGCATTATTTGGCAACAGCCCAACATTTTAGTTTCAATATTTGAAAATCTTTACCGTTTGACTTTATTTTAAGTTTGAATTTCGAATCGATTTTGAACTAACACGAGATTAACAACAGTAACCGTGGTGACGTGGCATCATTAACGTGGGATTACTGTAGCCTAATTACCCGGGCGTCACAATTCTCCTCCACTTCAAGAAATCTCATCCCGAGATTTAGGAGTGGTTATAAGGGGGAAGGGATCTGGTTACGAAATTCTAGAGAGTGTTCTTGGTCTTGGTTGTTCTTCTCGAAGAGGTTGATCCATTACATTGATGTCTTCATTCTGCTGTTTCAGGTCATCATGATAAAGTTGTCGTCCTTTCTTTGGGAACTCCATCGTACTTACGACAGAGTACGGGGGTATTCTGGAAGAACGGACCTCTGCAAGGTTTACTATCTGGTCAATATCATCGGGGAAGGTGGCGGAAAGTAACTCTCGAACTAAATCTTAAGAAAAACCGAGAGCAAGTAAGAAAGTACCATGAGAAGTTTCAAACGGGTAGGCAATCGTTCGAAGCCTGAAACAAAGTGCGAAAGGGGTTCAAAGCAATCAGAATAAGTATTATGTCTGATGCCAGTATAGGTCAGTAGGACGGTGGTCCGTGAATTACATACGAGGCCACGCGCGATGAATAAATTTGGGAACAGGGGGTGCACAAGAGAGTCAGGTTTCGATCCTGTGGAACTGTGGGTTATGGGCCCACCATGTGGGTTAAAAGTAGGAAGGGCGGTGACATCTTGCACGATCATGATAACACGGCATGTCAGAGGGTAGCCTGTCAGTAACATCGTCGGTACCAAGGGTGAGGGACGAAGAGAACCATTTTCCTGCTCGTTGAAACGAGGCGGACCATTAGGCAAAGTTCTCGTCCATCGGTGGTTACCGAAATGTCACCAACAATAGTAACAGGGTCTTACTGACAGAGTTGTACACCGAGGTGTTTACATAAGCAGGAGAATATTACTGCTTAGATCATATAGATCACCAGAAAGGTTAAACCAAACAATGGAAAGGAAAATATGATTATCAGATTAAACAGAAGAATGGAAAGGAAAATGTGTTTAAACACATATTTCAATGGTATATCCTTCCCAAGGACAAGTAGAGCATGATATAATGTAGAAAACTCTTTAGGTACGGGAGAGAAATTTCATGACATTACCCATACAACGGTGTTTGGATAATTGAGCAGGAAACAATTAGCTTTGGGCTTCAAATGTTCCTGTTGAAAATCAGAGTACCATAGACATGCTTCGAGATAGCATTGACATGGTGAATAGGTAAGATCAGGCCATGGATACACAAAGGATCCATCAGGAACAACTTATAGAGTAAGTCTTACAATTTCCTCATGGAAGAATAGTTAACCTTGCTAAAAAGGAAATTATAACAAAAGGTCCTCTGGCTAGGGGTGCTAAGCAAAGACACCACCTTACCGGGTTATGTAGAGACCAATGTTATAACTCTTGGAAATATGTTCCAACCATCATATCTGACTGAGATTCAGATCTGATTGGTGTCACGATACCTCAGACTTAGGATGCCTGAGAAGAAAAAGGTGCGACACAAATTGACGATAAGACATCGTAAGATTTCTCAGGAAATGAACCATGGAAGCTAGTTCTGAAACAAAAGTTCATCATTAATTCAAGGGGAGGGTTAGGAGGTGGCTGATGGACTCAGTGACAATTCATCGAGATTTCCAGAAGATGGATTTCCACAATTATGTGAACAAGGAGATAGCTTTTGTCAGTTCAAATGATATAATGAGGTATGCTCGAGGAAACATACATGATTAAACATTGGTTGACGGTGCACGCGAGATATGGGCTTAGGTAGCAAGATCAACGTTAGAGTGACGAATAAATAACCAACAGTCTAAGAATGAACTGTAGATCGTTAACTTCAAAGCAATAGGGTTGATAGAAGTACAGAACTCAAACAACATCGTTAGCATATTGGTATCCTGGTTAAAAGCAACACCGGGACCAAGGAAGAATGTTGATGGTGAGAAGTATCATCATACCGAGAATTTCTAAGAGGTGGAGCAATCCCCACAGCATTCTCGACAGAAAAGACGGTAATACTTCAAGGAAGAACACAACACTAGCTGGAGAGCAAGTTGTATTCATAATGTGGACAAGTTCGCGATGAAAAGGAAGTCAAGGGTGTTGACGATGATAATAAAAATCATCGAGGGCAAGGAGGGTATTTCTCATCATGAACACAGTTGACATCTCGGAAGAAGTCAAAGTGTTGAAGGTGATCCGACACATTTGCCGGGAGGTTTCAAGAGGATGCAATCAAACAACAACGGCAACCAGCAAGGGAATGACGAAGTGGCAACTTATAGGATCAATATATAAGATGCAAGCTCGGGACCAAAGTTGCCTTTCAAGTCAAGCAACATGATGTTGAAAGCTTGACGTAAGTCGTGCTCACACACTAAAGAATTCGTGCACCAGAGAAGGACGAGGTAGCACAGTCCAAGGTAGCAAGACCAGGATGCAGCCGATAGTCTAGGAATGACCGGATTGAGTTCAGAGTTTCCTAGTAAAACTACTAGGGGTATTTGACTTGTAGTGCGGAATAATTTCACTATTTGGTGTCCTCGGTTGATAACAACCCAGAACCCGTAGAGTGATTGCGACAAGGAAAAACATTACTTCAACAAAGTTAGTAAGATGTGGTGCAATGGCAAGACATTTCCGAGATACCAGGGGGGTAATACTCGAAGGTAGGACATGATAGAGGTAGAACCGGGTCATTGACCTATGACAGTAGATACTTCAACATTGCCAAAAATAGACGAGGCACTGGAAATGGATTTCCCTCAGATATACCAGATCAGGACAGCATGGGCGAAACCGTAACTGTAAGGAATCAATTTCAAGAATACCGAAAGAATCATACGGCTGGATAATCATTTTGCAAGAAGCTTCCAAGACGGTCTAAATCATTTTCATGGGCATGAACACAAAGTTCAAGGTCGACTCCCACTTCTTCAATGCATAACCTTTCATTCACTTCTCGCGTTTGATGAAGTTGCAGTGTTGAAAATTTTTATCTGGCAAAATACCAGAAGAGTATGACTCATGAAAACTTTCGAGTTCACACATATTATGAAAGGCATAGGTTCAACCCATCGGGGCATTTTAGGAACATATACCACAAACTTCGGAGTAAATATTACAAGCTCGAAAGAAGAGCATTGTTCAAAAGCAGATGATACAATTTACCAAAGGCATTATATACCCATGGAAAGGCTCACAAGGTTATTCAATAGGAAGGACACTGTCGGATAAAATCCAACAAAGGAACCGATGGTCCACAAGGGATCTGATGTGAGCATCGGTACTCAACCAGAGGAGGAAGAATGCAAGGAGATCTGATTATAGAAACAACGGACTAACTCAAAGTTCAAATGCAAAAGAATTATGATTTCCAAATCAGGGGGTCAGAAGCAACGCTCTGATCAAGGATGGATAAGTTGAGTAGGCTTAGGGGTACAATCGATGACGATTTGATTGGTCGAGATCCAGCTCATGTTAAAAATGATGTCTGAGCCGGAAGGATGAATTCTAGGATCTGATTGAGGATTGCGAGCATTCGCAACATATTGAATCAATGGACTCAAAAAGATAATGACAAAGGCTGCCAATAAGATTTCGAGACTTATGGGATTAATCATAATGCTAGTAAGCAAGAATTTCAAGAGCAATAGGCTCCTGAGGATTTTCGAAAGATCGAATGGTATTCTGAACACTTTTGTGATATACTTGAATTCAACTGGGGATGAGCGGATACTCGGTAAGTGCGAGAATTATCCGTAGGGGTATTCAGGTGACAAAGAACAGCAAGGCAGTAAGTTCAAGGATTCTCGGAATAACAGAGATAATTTCGGGGTATCTTGTAATAACAAGATCAACTGGGAAACATTGTATGAATGGCGAGTATACGCGGTTATCCATAGGAGTTTATCGATGAAAGGGAATTGCAAAAGCGATGAACACAAGTTCTCGGGTTATCAGCGGAGAGTATCTTTAGGGTCTTCACGTGCAGCAGACGATCATCAGTAATAAGGGGCTCTCCGGGTGAAAGTGATAACGAGATCCTAATGTTAGATTTAGCAAAATTCACTTAACCCGAATAGAAGAGAGATCAGAGTCCCAGAGTATAGGCAAGGAGTAAAAGATCCTAATACCACCCAATGGCGATGTGGGCCCGTAAGACACACAGCCATGTTAGTAAAAGTTTTGCAATGCCTAGACTCGACTTCGGCCAAGGAGTTGGAAAGGGGGATTCCTACAGGCAGTTGGCTCTGATACCAACTTGTGACGCCCCCGATTTGACCGTACACTAATCATGCATGCAAATGTGTACGATCAAGATCAGGGACTCACGGGAAGATATCACAACACAACTCTAAAACATAAATAAGTCATACAAGCATCATAATACAAGCCAGGGGCCTCGAGGGCTCGAATACAAGTGCTCGATCACAGACGAGTCAGCGGAAGCAACAATATCTGAGTACAGACATAAGTTAAACAAGATTGCCTTAAGAAGGCTAGCAGAAAAGTAGCAACGATCGAAAAGGCAAGGCCTCCTGCCTGGGACCTCCTAACTACTCCTCGAAGCCGAACTCCATGTAGAATCATCCTCGGGATCTCTAGCTCCTGGACTCCAGCATCTGGTTGCGACAACCAGGTATAGAAAGGGGAAAAGAGGGAGAAAAGCAACCGTGAGTACTCATCCAAAGTACTCGCAAGCAAGGAGCTACACTACATATGCATGGGTATATGTGTAAAGGACCATATCGGTGGACTGAACTGCAGAATGCCAGAATAAGAGGGGGATAGCTAATCCTGTCGAAGACTACGCTTCTGGCCACCTCCATCTTGCAGCATGTAGAAGAGAGTAGATTGAAGTCCTCCAAGTAGCATCGTATAGGATAATCCTACCCGGCGATCCCCTCCTCGTCGCCCTGTTAGAGAGCGATCACCGGGTTATATCTGGCACTTGGAAGGGTGTATTTTATTCAGTATCCGGTTCTAGTTGTCATAAGGTCAAGGTACAACTCCGGGTCATCCTATTTCCGAGGACACGGCTATTCGAATAGATAAACTTCCCTGCAGGGGTGCACCACATAACCCAACACGCTCGATCCCATTTGGCCGGACACACTTTCCTGGGTCATGCCCGGCCTCGCAAGATCAACACGTCGCAGCCCCACCTAGGCTCAACAGAGAGGTCCACACGGCGGTCTAAATCCTATGCGCGCAGGGGTCTGGGCCCATCGCCCATTGCACACCTACACGTTGCGAGGGCGGCCGAAAGCAGACCTAGCCTAGCAGGCGTTCCAGTCCAATCCGGCGCGCGCCGCTCCGTCGCTGACGTCAAGAAGAACTTCGGCTGATACCACGACGTCGAGTGCCCATAACTGTTCCCGCGTAGCTGGTTAGTGCGTATAGACCAAATGGCCAGACTCAGATCAAATACCAAGAACTCGTTAAGCGTGTTAAGTATCCGCGAACGCCGACCAGGGCCAGGCCCACCTCTCTCCTAGGTGGTCTCAACCTGCCCTGTCACTCCGCCATAAGGTAACAGTCGGGGGCCGTCAGGAACCCAGGCCCACCTCTACCGGGATGGAGCCACCTGTCCTTTCAGCCCCCTCATCAGAATCACTTGCGGGTACTCAACGAGCCGACCCGACTTTAGTCACCACATGTGTCATGTATATAAAGTATATAGTATATACCCGTGATCACCTCCCGAAGTGATCACGGCCCAGTAGTATAGCATGGCAGACGGACAAGAGTGTAGGGCCACTGATGGAACACTAGCATCCTATACTAAGCAGTAGGATAGCAGGTAAGGGTAACAACTGTAGCAACAATGACAGGCTATGCATCAGGATAGGATTAACGGAAAGCAGTAACATGCTACACTACTCTAATGCAAGCAGTATAGAGAAGAATAGGCGATATCTGGTGATCAAGGGGGGGGGGCTTGCCTGGTTGCTCTGGCAAGTAGGGGTCGTCAACTCCGTAGTCGAACTGGGGGTCGCCGGTAGTCTCGGGGTCTACCGGAAAGAAGTAACGGAGGGGGAACACAATAAATAACAGAGCAATCAAAGCAACACAAAGCGTAACATGACAATATGCGGTGCTAGGGGTGCCCTAACACGGTAGGAGGTGATACCGACGAAGGGGGGAAACATCCGGGAAGGTATTCCCGGTGTTTCGCGTTTTCGGACAGATGAACCGGAGGTGAAATGTTACAGGTTCACTATGCTAGGGACGCGTGGCGGACGAACGGGCTGCGTATCTGGATTCGTCTCGTCGTTCTGAGCAACTTTCATGTACAAAGTATTTTCATCCGAGCTACGGTTTATTTTATATGAATTTTAAAAGATTTAAATTAATTTTAGCATTTATTTAATTAATTTAAAACAGCATTATCCAGAACAGTGCATGCTGACGTCATCATGATGTCAGCAGTCAACAAGGCGTTGACTGGGTCAAACTGACGTGCGGGTCCCGCATGTCATACACTGCTTAGTTTAATTCGGGTTTAGCTAATTAATTACTGTTTAATTAAATTAACTAATTAATTAGATTAATTTAAACAGGATTAATTAATTTAGTTAATTAATTAATTAAATTTATTTTTATTATTTAATTTTTATTATTATAATTATTATTTTATTTTTTTCGTTCTGGGGGCGGGGCCCATATGTCATTGGGCCACTTGGCCTTAGCGGGCAGGCTAACGGGCGACGGGCGTGCGGTTGCAGCCGCAACGGGCGCAACAGGCGCCCGTCCGCTGCCTCAGGCACGGCCAAGGGGGGGAAGGCACGGCGAGCCGGGGTACGCGCTCGCCGGCGGGCGGCGACGGCGCAGGGGTCGGTGGCGGTGCTGGGCAGAGGTGGCCAGGGGGCGCGTGGAGTTGCGGCGGCCGAACGCGGCCACAACGAGCGCACGTGGTTCGGCGTTCAGGTACAGAAGAGGTAAGCGGGGCCGCAGCGATCAGCAAGGCGAGAAGGCGTGTCGCGGTCGTGCGCGGGGTGTAGCCGGAGCGTGGAGACGACGGTGAGCGCGGTCGGGCGATGGCGAACACGTGCGCGAAGTCGTGACGGGCAGAGGCAGGATGTGGGGTGGCCACGTCGGAGGCGGGCCCGAACCACGGGGAAGCAGCAGGCGCAGCGCGCGAGTGAGCTAGCGGGGCGCGCGACGACGGGACGGTGTGCGCGGCGACGGACGAGAAGAGGAGAAGGGAGGGGAACCTCACGTGCGTTGCAGGGGATCGGGCGGCGAGGCGCGATGAAGCAAGCCTGGGAGGAGGCGAGGACGAGCCGTTCGGCGAGGAGGATGGGGACGAGCGACGGAGACGAGGGTGCGGTCCGGCGAGTTGTCGATGGTCGACGACGTGGCTCCGGGCGAGCGACGGGGGCGACGGGATCGGGGTCCGCGGGGACGATGCATGGAGCCAGATGCGGGGCGGCGATGCGGCGGTCCGGCGGAGGAGCTTCAGCCGACCTGCGGTGGGTGGCGATGGTCGTCGTGGGCGACAGGGTCTAGCGGCGGGCGTCGGTGGTTCGTCCCCATCCCGATCCAGATCGGGATCGAGAGGGGGAAGACGAGGGAGTGAGAGGGGAGACGAGTGGGGGAAGTGGGGGTTACGGCTAGGGTTTACCGGTGGGGGCCTAGTAGGCCAGGGGCGCGGGGGGTGGGCCGGCAGGCCGCTCGGCCACACGGCCAACTGGGCCAAGGCCCAGTCGGGGGGGGAGTTGTTTTTCTTTTTCCTTATCTATTTTCTTTTCTATTTTATTCTTTTAATTCCTGTTTTATAAAATATAAATACAACTCCTAAATTAATGTTATAATTTATTCTACTGCCCCAAAAAGTTTGACAACTAATTAAAATAGTTTGCATTATTATTATTTTTAAAAGGCATTTAATTAATTGTCATAGCTGCTGTTTTATTTACTTTAGAGCCTTTAAACATTTTATAAAAGGGTGGTTTCTCCACAATAATTACCTATGCATTATTTGGCAACACCCCAACATTTTAGTTTCAATATTTTAAAATCTTTACCGTTTGACTTTATTTTAAGTTTGAATTTCGAATCGATTTTGAACTAACACGAGATTAACAACAGTAACCGTGGTGACGTGGCATCATTAACGTGGGATTACTGTAGCCTAATTACCCGGGCGTCACATTTGCCTACAATCTTTAAAAGTTTTTGTGGGATCTAAGTTATCTATCATGATTCCAAATTTTAAAACTATATTGGGATGGATGGTTGCCTTGTGCATTCCTTTTCTAGGGGAGTCTCCCCGCAATACTACTGAGCGTGTGAATGTTGGCTATCCAGGTCATGGGTGTTGAGTAGTTGCATAAGTGGGGGCATATGAGAACTTGCATCTAGGGTGATGAGAATTTATTATATATAAGGGATGGATCAGACAGTTGCCCACAAACATATGCAAGTTGTTCATAATTTTTGCACGAGTTGCCCGCGAAAATTATTGAGATCTTCAGATATAATAATGGAAAAAACACATGAGTTACTTGTGGAATGCACTAGAGTTGCACAAAAACACCTCAAAAGTTGCTAACGATTTTTGTGTGGTACTCGAGTGCATAACAATCTGAAAGTCATTGTCCTTATTTTGCCTCCACTAACCTCATCAATGGAGAACTTAGACTTTTCCCTATATCATTGCTTTTGTCTAGATACCAAGTTAGACCGAGTGTACACATTAATTGCCTTGTGATAACAACTCCATAAATATTCTATGCAATTAATTTGCAAAGTTAAAAAACTAAGCAGCAATGATAGGCAACTAATTACCAATAGCAGGCAACCGTGCATCAATGGTAGGCCAATTTTCATAGTATTGTTGGCAACTGGGCATCAGTGGTAGGCAACTGACCATCCACAGTAGGCAACTGAGCAAACACGATAAGCAAGTTGGGATAATGATAGCAAAATTTCATTGATACACATAGTGCGCAATGAAGTTGCTTATATGTAGCACTAAAGGTGCCTCATGTTTTGTGTGATTTTCTCTTTTTTTTTACACAAACCAACCTTATAGGCACATCTACAAGGCAAGAAAATGAAGTTGCTTTCCTATAACACTAAAGTTGCCTTCATTGTACCTAAAGTTGCCTCGAAAAAAAAGTTTAACGAAACCTATTGATATGAGATCTAGTTTTGAAGAACTCGTCACGAGAAACCTAACCGTGAAAGCGAAACTGGATTTTGACGCTTACATCAAAAGTTACAGTATTTTAAACTTTTTAAATCCCCAAATAAATGCACCTATGGACAAGATATAATGCACGTTTGGCTGCTCCTTCCATATATGGACAAGCGCTTGATCCCACCAACGGGCGCTCGGGCGCCCGCTAGCCACGTCTTTTTTTTACCGTCTATCTGTCAAAAATTGCCATCTATCTGTGTGAACTGTGAAGCACTGTAAAGTACAACCTATATATCTGTTTGTGTTCATATTTGTTCTCTATAATTTGCGCATGCCCACGACACATGCAACGGGATGGCCGATCCATAACCACAACTTAATTACCTGAATCACACCAAGAATGTAGTGCATCGATCAGTTGATCGTCTTAGCTGTGGCTAGCTTGGATCCGTTCATACGTACCTGGAATGACAGAGTTTACATTACCGTGTCAGACTGTTTTTTATGGTTTGGTTCTGTGTGTAGTATATAGCAAAAATAACTACCATATTATGAGCTAGATCTACGAAAAACTATCACTGTTTTTAATTTTTCAAAAATCTATCACAAAATTGGTTGGCTGTTTGAAAACCTTAGTGACTGAATGATTATGACATGAAGGGCCTGCTCGTCAGCTCCGCGTGGCAAAAAAAGTCAACACCGTTATGTAGACAGTTAGTTGACCGTTATGACCGGGTGGGGCCCACATGCCATCTTCTTCTACTCTTCCCTTTTCTCTTCAAGACCCCGTCGAGCAGCCGCACCCCCGCCCCCGCCGTCTGAGCACCGCGCTGGCGAGCAGCCCCACACCCACCCCGGCTGTCGCGGCGTGCTCCACCACAGTTGTGTGCTTCTGCTGCTGTTCACCGCCACTGCGGCTCGCCGCCGCCGCTGTCCGCCGTCGGTACGTGTTGCCCGCCGCTGCCATTGCTGCTCGCCACCGGTATGTGCTGCTGCTCGCCGCCGCCCCCTCGTGCAACTGTTGTGTGCTGCTCGCCGCCGCTCTTCGTCGTTACGTGCTGCTGGTACACCGCGCCCAAGAACTCGGGCAGCCGCGCACCAACCATGCCCTGGAGCTCGGGCCGCCACATCCAGCAGCTGGAGTAGCCGCCGGCCATGCCTAGGAGCTCCAGCCATCGTGCCTAGGAGCTCGAGATGCTGCCACGGAAGGCCAGTCGACGGCGGCGGAACAACAGGAGCAGCAGCTCCGCCACGTGCAGCAGTCGGCACACCCTTGAGCTCCGACACCAGAGCAAGGCCGGCTTACGTGCGTGGGTCTCTTCGTTGGCTCCGGCGAGCTCGTCGCCGGCGCAACCTGATTGGTTTCTTATTTTTTTTTGGAAAGGACCCAATTGCTTTTTAAAAAATATAGGGACCCAATTGCTTTTAATTCTTTTGTAGGGACCTGATTGCCTTTTTAAAAATATGTGGGGCCCACTTGTCATAACCTGTCAACGGTCAACCTAACGGTCAAATCTAACAGTCAACCTGATAGGTGGGCCAGACATGTCGTAACCTTGCTTAAAACTTAACGGTTCAGCCACTTGGGTTTTTTGGAACAGCCAACCAATTTTGTGGTAGTTTTTTAAAAAATTTAAAAAGGTAGTTTTTTAAGACCTAGCCCGTAATGTGGTAGTTTTTTTTGCTATATACTCAAATTTACCAAAAAAGATTTTTTTACCAAAAAGTATACTCAAATTTACAAGGCTTCCCGTCTCTTTGGATGGGCAACTTGAGGAACTTTAAGCAACCTTTACTGGTAATCAAGTTTGTGTAGATGAATGAGTGGGCATTATGGCTATCCCAATCTAATTGCAGTCTCTTTACTCAAGTCTTGTGAGTATTTCATCTTGCGGAAATTGATACCACAAAGCAAAGATATTATTGAATTCTTAGCCACATAAGTTACTGTTGGAAATATGCCCTAGAGGCAATAATAAAATGGTTATTATTATTATATTTCCTTGTTCATGATAATTGTCTATTGTTCATGCTATAATTGTGTTATCCGGAAATCGTAATACATGTGTGAATACATAGACCACAATATGTCCCTAGTAAGCCTCTAGTTGACTAGCTCGTTGATCAACAGATAGTCATGGTTTCCTGACTATGGACATTGGATGTCATTGATAACGGGATCACATCATTAGGAGAATGATGTGATGGACAAGACCCAATCCTAAGCATAGCACAAAAGATCGTGTAGTTCGTTTGTTAGAGCTTTTCCAATGTCAAGTATCATTTCCTTAGACCATGAGATCGTGCAACTCCCGGATGCCTTAGGAGTGCTTTGGTGTACCAAACGTCACAACGTAACTGGGTGACTATAAAGGTGCACTACGGGTATCTCCGAAAGTGTCTGTTGGGTTGGCACGGATCGAGACTGGGATTTGTCACTCCGTATGATGGAGAGGTATCTCTGGGCCCACTCGGTAATGCATCATCATAATGAGCTCAATGTGACTAAGGAGTTAGTCACGGGATCATGCATTACGGTACGAGTAAAGTGACTTGCCGGTAACGAGATTGAACAAGGTATTGGGATACCGACGATCGAATCTCGGGCAAGTAACGTACCGATTGACAAAGGGAATTGTATACGGGATTGATTGAATCCTCGACATCGTGGTTCATCGATGAGATCATCGTGGAACATGTGGGATCCAACATGGGTATCCAGATCCCGCTGTTGGTTATTGACCGGAGAGTCGTCTCGGTCATGTCTGCATGTCTCCCAAACCCGTAGGGTCTACACACTTAAGGTTCGGTGACGCTAGGGTTGTACAGATATTAGTATGCGGAAACCCGAAAGTTGTTCGGAGTCCCGGATGAGATCCCGGACGTCACGAGGAGTTCCGGAATGGTCCGGAGGTGAAGAATTATATATAGGAAGTCCAGTTTCGGCCACCGGGAAAGTTTCGGAGGTTATCGGTATTGTACCGGGACCACCGGAAGGGTCCACCTGTCCCGGAGGGCCTCATGGGCTGGAGTGGGGAGGGGAACCAGCCACTGGTGGGCTGGTGCGCCCCCCTTGGGCCTCCCCTTACGCCTAGGGTTGGAAACCCTGGGGGTGGGGGCGCCCCACTTGGCTTGGGGGGCAAGCCACCCCCCTTGGCCGCCGCCCCCCCCCCCTCAGATGGGATCTCCAGGGGGCCGGTGCCCCCCAGGAACCCTATAAATAGTGGGGGTGAGGGAGGGCAGCAGTACCCTAGCCCCTGGCGCCTCCCTCTCCCTCCCGTGACACCTCTCCCTCCCGCTTGCGCTTGGCGAAGCCCTGCCGGGATCCCCGCTACTTCCACCACCACGCCGTCGTGCTGCTGGATCTCCATCAACCTCTCCTTCCCCCTTGCTGGATCAAGAAGGAGGAGACGTCGCTGCTCCGTACGTGTGTTGAACGCGGAGGTGCCGTCCGTTCGGCGCTCGGTCATCGGTGATTTGGATCACGACGAGTACGACTCCATCAACCCCGTTCACTTGAACGCTTTCGCTCGCGATCTACATGCGTATGTAGATGCACTCCTTCCTTCTCGTTGCTAGTAAACTCCATAGATGGATCTTGGTGATGCGTAGAAAATTTAAAATTCTGCAACGATCCCTAACAGTTACTTTGTATATACTTGGATTTTAAATGTAAAACATTGTGTTTGTAATGGTTATGAGTACGAATAAAACTATAGATGTTTCAAAAAAAAAAGAAGTTATGGACGAAGCTCCATATTATCAGACGATCGAAGAGATCGCCAGCTAGCTTGCTCATTTGATCGATCATACCGTAGATAAAGGAGCGGCGTGCAAATGCATCCAGTTTTCTTTGCTGCTCTTGAGCTTATTTTGTTGGAATCTTCTATATATATCTAAATCACTCAGGTGGGAGGGAAGTTTCACCTCCCGCGCTGGCCCGTGGCAATTTGCGGCCACTTTTTTCCGCCATCCGCTATGTTTTCCCGCTGCCCGCCGCTATAAGAGGACCCACAAACTCTACTTATCACTGTTGGCGGACTGGGTGCTCAACTCAGAGGAGCGGGATCACCACGAAGCGATATTAAAACTTATACTCACCATTTTGTGGGACGCATAATGATTTTCTTAAGGATTTCCGTATGTGTCCACGAAATGGACCAGACGTCACGGGGACCATGCAAAAGTGGCCTGAATTGCTTCAAAAGGCAAGACCATTGATGCATAGTTCAAAAGGCAAGCACAATATACTATCTTTGCAGTGGTGATGATTGATCTATCAATAGTCACCTTTCAGATGTTGCCTATGCATCCAGTTGCATGTAAATAAGGCTAACTACAGTTCTGTATATGGTTATGTAGATAAGAATAATGTCTATGCACCCATAACTGATTGCAGAAACAGTTCTGAGCGTGTTTCTGTGAAGGATATTCTACAAATGGCTAGCACGTGAATGGAACGAGTGGACACTGGCCTACAATTGCTATAACAGTGCACAGGCAAATCAGGGAAACGAAAACGCAAGCTTTCAAATTTAACATAAACAAGAGATGATGAGTGTTCGCCGAAAAACCAAGAGAGATGAAGAATAGAAAACATTACGCCACCATTTGGAAATCACAAAACTAAATTCAAAGTGCATAGTGATACTCAGAGTAAAATATCAAGAATAAAATAATTGTTCGCAACAAATGCTGCTGAAACAGATTCAGTGAAATGAATCTAGCATCACCTAACATGCGGGGCAGATTATTTTTAAAAGATAACTTGCATGCTTCAGGTAGCATATACCTCGAGACTTAAGACAACAAATTGTTCACAACAGATGCTGCTGAAACTGGTTCAATGAAATGAATAAAGCATCGCCAACATACATCTGCTGGACGGATTTTTATTTCATGACAACTTGCATGCTTCGGGTTGTTGCATGTATTCAGATTGAATGGATGGTTGTCCCATCAGGTGTTTTTTTTAGAAAAGGAGGATGACCCCCGGCCTCTGCATCTGGGCGATGCATACGGCCACTTTATTAATTATTCTCACAAGACCTTACAAAGTAATACCACAGTAAGACTAAAGCCGCCGTCTAAGCAACAAACTGTCGCTACACCTATCCAGTTGATGAAGGGGCGCAGATAGCCTGGGCCTAATACCAAACAGACATCGCAGCCAAACCTAACATCTAAGACCTGAGGACCCATCTAGGATGCCTGCCGGGCATGGATCTCGCCGGTCCGGCGTGCTCTCAGAGGCCGCCGCCGCCAACTGCCACCGCTCCATCTTCAGAACTGTACTGATGCATCAACCTTGGTCGGTCTAGCTATCGTCGACGCCACCACGGCGCCCAACGGCACCTCCTCCCTGCGCGCAAACAGCTGTGCACGTCGCGGTCGCCACTGATACACCTCAGCACCATGCTGCCAAGTACCACCAGCCGACACAGCTTGAAGTCTTTGGAAGATCTGTCGTGCGTAGCACCTGCCGATCAGGCATGACAAAGTGTAGCACCTGTCTGTCAAGCATGACTTGACATCTCCACCGAAGCTCCGTGCAAGACGAAGCCGCTCCACCTCCTGCCTCTAACTTCCAGCGCTGCTCCACAAACGATGCTCCCAAGAGAGAAACGACGCCGCAGTGCCGCCATCGTCCGATCTGGAACACCAGATCCTAGGGTTTTCCCCAGAGCAGCACGAGTGGGTCGACAGTAGTTACACGACAATGCCTCCATCAAGGTAACGGCGTAGAACGCCGCCATCGCCTGCCAATGGCTCGGTTTTCACCGGCAACCATGTCTCCCCAACTCGCAGCCGGGACTAGATGATGGATCTCGAGATCCGATCACCAAGCCTCTGGCCGGCCATCTTTGGCGACGAAGATGACCACCACCATTGGCCAATGAGACGACGCGAGATGAAGTAGGGTGCTGCCAGCGTGCGTCCTGGCCAGCACCACCGGTGCTAGGCCCGTCCCGGACCACGCCTCATGGCCGAGGGCAACGGCAAGCGCTGCCACGACGAGGACGCAGACCGGAAGCCCAGACCCGGCCCACCCGCGCGCCGCCACGTGGCCACCACCAAGCGCCGTTCAGGGGCAGCCCCGCCGTCGTGAGGGACGCCGCCTCACGGGCAGCAGGCACCAGCCCCCGGCGGAACACCACCGCGCGCCACCGGCCGCCGCGAGATCTGCGCGAGAACGGCGAGTACGCCCCGCCGCCATCTTCCCTGGGGACCACGCGGGCTTCGCCGGTGTCCCCTCCGGCGGCGGCGAAGCGGGGGAGAAGCGGGGAGGGGCGGCTGGTGGCGCAGTTAGGGTTAGGGGAGGAGGGGACGATCGGGCGTGGCTACTCATGCCAGGTGTTAGATTGTTTTCTGTGGCCAAAACACTTGAATTATTCTTTGGTGAAGCTTCAGCTACCACAGACGAAGAATCGTTCTTGGCAGAGGAATCTGCTGCTGAAGATGGAGAATCCCTCTTCTCATGGTTGTTCTTGTCTCGGAGAAAATTTGTGGGGTTCGCATATGAACTTGTACATGGCCACCTAGGAATGAAAAATGGAGATGATTGCTATATTCAAATTTGAGATATTTACACAAAAGCACACAGGAACACAAACCTGCTTGAACTAATGGTTTCGCCTTCCACAATCGTTTCTTCTTCAAAGATTTTTCCTATTAACAGAACAACGATGAGGAAATGAACATTGACACGGTCTAATAGCAAAAAGAAGAGCCAGCTTATAATTAATAATAATCATGAAATGTGAAAATAATTATTAGTCATTTACACAAGTTTGCATACTAGCTACTGTACTATTATTCAATACTGAGTTCGCAAAAAGGCAAATATGCAAATTGAACTGAGAGACCACCTCAGTAATGAGATGTCCCTTTTTTTTCGAGGATGACGGGGACAGGGGGCCCCACCGGTTGTTATATTACTCGAAAGACTCGGCAGTCATACAGGGTTTTTCATCGAAGAGATAAAAAACTACAAGCTAAGAAGAGAAAAACCAAAAAGAGGGGGGAGGGCGAGTTACAGGACCGAAAGGAAAAAAGCGCGCGTCTCCAGGAGAAGCTCGCGATCAGGGGCGTCGTAGCGGCGGCTCCACAGCAGCAGGTCATCCGCCGTCCTCAAGAGGATGTCGCAAGCATGGCAGTCGATGCCGTTGAACGTGGCGTTGTTCCGGGCTTTCCAAATCTGCCAAAGCAGCACAAGGAGCCCGTCCTTCCATGGCGCAGCCAAGGTCAAAGGCTCCCGGGAGCGAGGAGAGAACCCCGTCAATCGAGTGGAAGGGGCCCAGCCCAAGACGATCCCAGGTGAAGACCGCGCGCCCGCACGAGGTGAAGATATGCACAGTAGTCTCCTCCGCGGAACAGGAGGCACATCGAGAAATAAGAGATTCAGTCGCTCCCGGGCGCTCTCAGAGCTCAGCGATCATGGGCCGTCGGATCCGTTTGCTTGATGCGTTTTCGGGCGTTGGATCAAGCCGCTGGAAGAGCTGGGCCGTCGGATAAAAAAAGGAGCTGTAGCAATGAATAGTTACTCCCGCGGTAAAGATCTCGTGCCACCGCACGTAAATCGCGCGCCCCGCCGAGGGCAACCTCGTCTTTTCACGCCCTGCCTCTTCGTGCGTGTTGGGCGCTGGTTGGCCCGTGGTCGGATGAGAGCCGATTGGGTGAGAACCCTAGCCTCCATCCCCTCCCTTCTCCCCTTCACGCCACCTCCCGCTTCCTCTCCCGTCGCTGCTGCTCCCCCTCGCGCCGCCCCCAGCCTCCTCACCTGGACACGGCGATCATGAGCACCAGCGAGAGGAGGAAGGATGGCGCCTGGGCACGGGCCACAGAACCGAACCCAGCCCTCCCTCTCTCTCTCCCGCAGGCTCTCGCCGCCACCACCTACGCCGGCCGGTCCCGGCCTACTCCGGCGGCTGCCGGCAACGCGCAGCACTCTCCCGTGGCCGCCTCCCTCGGCTCCGTCCTCCCCGTCCGCGAGCTCGTCCCCGGGGACGTCGTACAGTGAGTGGGCGAGAGCAGGTGAAGTGAAGGCTCGAAGCAGGCAAGCAGCCGTGACTCGATGGGGTGTGAGGCGGAGGCGGAGGAGCACGTCTCCGGTCTCCCCGATTCTGTTTCGGTGGTGGCGTGAGGGGGCCCGCCGACTGGCCGAGCGGGGCAGCGGGCGACGGCGACGACCAAGGGAGAAGGGGGACGGCGCTGCGGCGGCGTGCTGGGCCTGAGCAAGCAACAGATGCGAGATGCAGGCTGGGGCCAGGAGAGCAGACTAGAGACGAGGGTTGGCGAGACCGGAACACCCGGCACACCTTTTTGCTAGGCCAATGCCGCTCAAGGTCAGCCACTCCCTGCATCCCACTCCTCCTGATCTGTCTCTTTTCGTGACACATGTAGAGCAAGCCCAATCAGTCGTGGTTTAGGGGTAAGTTGCGTCTGATCCTCATCCTGCCTGCGCTCCATTCTGTGACTAGATTTATTCTACTAATATTTCTGCTGGGATTTGTGGTCGTTTCAATCGATTAGGACAAAGCTAATCTGATTCTTTTCGAGAGTAAAGCTAATCTGATTCTGATGAGCTGAGGTTTCAGGTTTTGACTGGATGTATGAACATCCTCTACTGGTTCTGTAAAATAAATAACAAATTCAGTTTATCCATTATACACAAATTCTAATATAATGGGCGGCTATTTTCTATTAGTATACTTGAAATGATATTGAGGTATGCTCCCATGTTTTCATCCGTGTACTATGTAGATGTATACTAACAATTAAGCTTTGATCATGAATACATAAACCATAGAAGATTCTGACAAACTAAGTGGTGTGTAATTCTCTGTTCCATAGAAGATTCATTGATCCCTGTACTTTTGACAAATTTATTTTCACGACGTCTTCCGTGTATTCCCTTTCTCATGATTTGTGATTCTCAATTCTGCCAGCTCTGTTGAGACATGGAACCGAAGCCGTGAGGCGGACATCATCATTTTGTCAGACTAAGTGTGGAGTTACAAGGTACTCTATTGGCAACCTCATAGACCTGCATCAACTATCATTACAAGTAGAGCATTTCCGTGCTCTTAAGTCAATCTATTAGGGAAAAATCAAAGGCTTTTGTCCCTGTTATTTATTTTTTGTTCTATTGTATGTGGGCATCTTATCTATCTGTAACATGTGATGTGTGCAACTATAGAAATGTTAGGCTATAATAGCAATTCTTTGCAACACATGTTCTTATACATTCTGGCTATACTTACTGCTAGAATGTATTTGGTACATTGCTTTGGGTGTTGAACCGTGCATTGATTGCATATTACATTGATTTGGATTTTGATTGTACACTGAAATTTAGATGTTTTTGGAGAGCTGACTGTACAATAAAATGATCTACCTTGCAGTATCATTTTTTCACAAAGGAAGAAATTCGGAGTAATTACGGCCTTGGCGCTCTTCATGTTGTGAGAGAACCTGTTCAGTAGGATGCCGACATGCATCAGGAAGCCAATGGACAGCCAGAGCTTGAGCTGCAGTGACGACGACAACTTGGGTGTCAGCTGCAAAAAACTGCAGTTCAAAGTGTTCAACCAAGTGTAAGTTTGCAGTAAGTCAATAATTGCAGTTCTACAATGACACATTCAGACTTGCATCCAAAGTTAGATAGGAACATGGAAAGAATCTCCGAAACTTATTTACAAGGGAGAGAAAACTTCACACCTATTTTATCTTCAGTGGTTGAACTCTCTTGTAGCTTTGGTTCAGATCCTAAAGCTATATGAAGCACCATAGATTGAGTTTGCAAGCAAAAGGATCACACAACCTGACAGTACTGGTAGCAGTCTTTTTCTTCCAAAGTTTAGCATTGATGTCTGTCAATTTGCAGGTAAGTTACATGTGTGCGAACGAGAGGTCGACCAACAAGTTGTTGATTTCTTAATCTCGGAAACTTGATCCTTATATAACTGACTATCAGTTAATTTTTTATTGAACTTTTGGTCTCTTTAAAATACCAGTACACGATATTCAGGTCCAAAGGTAACTAGCAACCTATTTGAGCAAGTTGCAAACACATCCGGGATCTGGAAGTTGAGCGATCTGAGCCGCCCTTCTCGGCTCGGTTTATCCCGATTCTGAACCCGGTCCTGTGACGCGATCCCTGTTCCTCCTACTGTATACTGTGCCTCGGCGCGCCTCGCTAGCTATTGCTGGATTGGCTCGAGTTTAGGACGACTAGGTCGTGATCAGGGTGGCGCTTTCTGAATGAGAGCAGAGCCAGTGCGGCCTTCTACCAGTTTGGGACTTGGAACTGGATCAGTCAATTGATGTCGTTTTGTTTCTGCGGTTCCACTTTAGTTACCAGGGACGGAGATTGTTGAATGTGTGGCTGAGTGTTTCGGTTCTGCGAGCAGTCATATGCTCGTTAGATTAGCTCAGCACAGGGAAATCCTATGGGAGGAATATATGCGACCGTTGACTTCAGGATATGTTGCTTGGTTGTTCACGACCTTCCTAGATGAGTATGAATTATATCTCACATACCATAATAAATCAATGATTATCCTATAAATTTGAGATGCGATTGGGTTAGATTGGATATGATCGTGATATGCCCTATATTGTTATGTTTGACGAATCGTAGTTCTAACATTGCGCTTACACCAGGTTTTCCGTCCACTGCATGGCTGGCTACGAGTGGCTGGCCGACGGGGTGCTCGGTGAGGTCGAAGCCGCTGCGTACTGGACTGCCGTCGCGCCAAACGTCGAGGAGTATGGCAGCGCCGTGGCCAGGTCCAACGCTTCCGGCGCCGAGAACGTGGCCAAGGGGATCATGTGGTGCGGGGTGATGACCGTGGACAGGCTCCGCTGGCGGAACGAGGTGCTCCGAAAGAGGATTCAAACCGGCGATAATGAGGCCGAGGTCTGCCCGGAGATGCTCAGGTGTATCAAAAGGTAGTGCTTTCTTTCTCAATTTTCACATCAAATGTGTTTCTAATTTGTGGTCAAGCAAACTTATTCAATGGGATTTGTGATGCATAAATCAATAAATGCTTCAGGTTTTGGGCACATCACAGTTCATAGTTAGATTAGATTATTAGATTAAATCGTGATGCAATGTGCCATCATGGGTATTGCATTTGCGTTCGATGGTATTTGTGTTAAAAATCTTTATGGTTAGTATGGATAATCTCCCTGATTGCACTTGTTTTACTTGTTCTGCTGTTTGGCATCCCTGGTGCTATGTTAATCTTGTCTGGTTGGTCCTGCTATGTATGGTGATTGGTGAATTATAGCAATGACATGATGTCATAGGAGAAGAAATCCGTGATTGCAGACAGCTGCATTTTGATGAATTCTGCAACTGGACTAACTTAAGTGTGTGCACCTTAGGCTGATTGTGTTGTTTCATTTTGAGATTCCTCACCATGCTATGCTATCATGGTTTTAGGTTTCCTTGTGCTTAATTACACGCTGCAGCGGCGACCAAGAAGCGCGTGGCCCAGCTGACCAAGAAGGCCAGGAACGTGGCCGCCGGCGACAAGGAGCCCGGGTTTAAGTATCTTTGCTGGCTGTCGATGGTGGTCTGTCTCTCTATCTCTCTCTGTATGTAGTTCCAGTAGTTCCATGGTACTTTTTTCTGCTAATTTCTAATTCCTTGTGGCTATATACAAGATTATGACTTTTTTTTGGGGTGATGAACCTATAGTAATCAGTGACCTGTACTAACTGAAGATGAACGAGAGAACAAAATAAGAAAGGGGTGGCTATTGAATTGTCATGATAGATCAAAATCATGATCAGTTAGTTAGTTGTTCCTCCAATAGCATTGCATCTAAATGAATCTTAATATAGCTCACCACAGCTCGCTCCTCCTCCCCGTTTCTTCTTCAATTGTGCCAAACTTGAGGCTGTAGCTACTATTCAGATAGTTAAACTTAGATTTTTGTGGTCGACGTCCTGCTTGGCGATGATGGAAACAGAGGTGGCACGACTCTATGATATGGATATGAGTACAATAGTGTTTGACAGTGGCACATGCGACGGTGCTCGCGGGTGCCATGCCTCTAGGCGGGTTGTCTGCACGATGTTGCAGTGGTCAGTGGCGCTGCACCTACATCATGTATGGATCAATAAAACTAGGCATGAGTGCCAGCGGGTTGTAAATACCATAATTCAGTTGCACATATGTCTTTGGTTGTATCAACACATCGCATTTTACTTAGTGATTTGTCGTGAGTGCTCTTGTGTGAGATTAGCATGTCTTTCATATCTGCCTTTAATGTATGCTTTTGTTTTACCAGTTGCCAGTCACAAGGCTTGATTATTACCCTGAACGCTTTAATATCTTCTGTTGTTTAAGGTCTGATCTTGCTTATTTTGCTAATACCATATGATGCCAATGGATTGAACCTTTCTGTCATTATTATTTAGATTGTATTATCCTATGCTTTTGTTGGATAATTCAATGGTGGTGCTGCATATTTCATTTCTTGGACGGTTGTGTCTTCCCTGTGGTATCTTTCTGCAACTGAATTCATGGTGCTGCTGGATGTGTGTAGATTATGGCAGCTCGTTTTCAGATGTTTTCGGAAGCCTCACACATGTTCTCGAGTCAGTACCTTCAAACAGTTCATCATCGCCTTCAAAACTGGGACAACTTTGAGAAATAGATCAATGTTGTTGATGCTTATATTGATTTTACTTAATCCAAAATATGTTTCACAACATTGTTGAAGCTTTGGCTCCTTTTTACAGCTGACATTTACTGCTCTGCATTTGCTTGGATTTGTGCTCTCCCTTCATCCCATGTTGTGTCTAGGTTACCAAGTTTGTGTCTGCTTCTATGATTAGTTGCTCATGCTTCATGGTCTTTGTGGGAAACACAACATGATGCCTTGCTGGTTCCTGAGTCCCATGTTTGTTCATATCCTTAATTATAATAATTGTTGATCTGTAAGGCTATGTCTGTTGGTGCCACTATCTAAATAAATCAATTATCTTGCTGGTGTCATGTGCTGAATTTACACAATCATGTAATCCAGGGTTCCAAACTATTGCTAATGGTTCGTAATTTTCTATTTTGTTGCAGTTGACTCGCTGTATAATTTTATGATATAATTTCTTCTTCTCTTTTATCGATGGAGGAGGTAGTCAGAAGTTGTTATTTTGAAACGCCTCCACTTCTTCTGCAAAAGATTGGTGAATTTTCCAAAGGGATGGAAGAAGTCGATCACAGGATCTACTCACCTGAGGTACACCTCATAATTTTTAATGTGAAGTTGTATTTGTGTTATTCCTATCCAAAATTTGTGTTTAATGTGAAGTTGTATTTGTTTCATACCTATCCAAAATTTGTGGATGAACTGGTTCCTATGTTACGTAAATAATTTGAGCTTGGGCTAACATTACTATTCATTTTTCAAATTGTACCTGCTATATCTGATAGTTCTATGGTAGAAGTGAGCAACTTTGTAGTGGGATGAATATTACTGGATCTCTTCCAAATGCTTCAGAACACTAAATATAGCTATAATGTCTCTCTTTGCTTTCCTAGAATATCTCTTCAAATTTAAGAGGAGCTTGGTACTATTTTTCTGATGGATTTTCCTTATTAGTAAAGCTTTATGACGATCATAAGATTTGTCTCTGATGGCTTTTCTTACAAGTTCCCAGCCATTCTGTTACCCTCATCTCCTATCATTAAACATAGGTACACCATTATTGTAATTCCCTATCAAAATATGCTACTATTTAAGCTTTTACATAGCTAAAATATGTTGACTTCATAGCATAGATCAACACTTCTTGAAGAATCAACAAACAGTAGGCCTGAAGAAACATACCAGTTTAGAGGATATTTCTTAATAATGAACGCAGATTGGCGTTTGTTTCTTAATTGCCACAAATACTTTATTCCACACACACACACCACACACACACAAGAGAGAGAGAGAGAGAGAGAGAGAGAGAGAGAGAGAGAGAGAGGGGAGGGAGGGAGGGAGGGAGGGCTGTAATTCACAGCAGTAACATTTTATAACACAACTGGTGAGTGCAAGTTTGCTTCCTCAACGAAAGCTACCTACAAATTCTCAATTTTCACGAGGTAAAACGATACGGACCAAATATATAATCATGGTAGCCGGACTACTTACACTATACATTGTTCCAGTAGTTTTTTCATCAACCCTTACTTTGAAAGCTTAGGCTTGAAAATTGGGGCAAGAAAGTTTGAACATAACTGGAAATAGTATATACCGCCACATAGTTAATACCTTCTGTTGTGGCACATCCTGTGTTTTTTCGGCTTATACTTGGGCTGATTGCTCTGCCAAATAGGAGTATTACGAAGCAAATATGAATTAAATGATGCATCGGCTTTCGTTTTCTGCCACACATATTTTATTGTATAAACTGGAGCTTCACAACTAAAAATAAAGATAAATTATAGCTTAAGTACAACCAGGTTGCTGAGTTTATTCACATCAGCTAGCACTCTGCCTTTTATCAACCTTTGAATGGAACTAGGTATTACTCTTTGTGAATATGAAGTCAAAATTAATAATTAATAAAGGCAAAATATACCTTTTATGTTTATTCACAGTATTGTAATTAACAATCACCCGCAGTTGATTTCATGACCGGTGGGCTTTCAGCAAATAAACAATCAGAAGGAATCAATAAGAATATAACCCGTTGAGTTCAACATCCTCCAATAATATAATCATGCCTCGATTGGAATTAGTACTACAATATATAACATCTTCTTTTTGTAGTTTATTTATTTATATGTGTCTATATGGTTTTCCATGAAAATCCAAAAGGGCCTCGAAGTGTTGGAGCTTGGATCTGGGGGGTGCATTGGTGAGCCATCCCTTCTCCCTCACTGGCTTCTCTATTATTTTTGTGCATATCATGCCTTGATTTGTGCTCAGTTGGTGTGAAATGTGAAAGCAAGCTATGTGTGCGATCTATTGCCCGTTATCATGTGTCACAAACTACTACAAATGCATATTAATGCCCCTTTATTATATATGTCTACTGCCTTTTACATTCCTAGGGCTAAGCCACTACTCATTCCAGTATACTGAATTGCTATTGTCTGCACTTCTATTGTGTTTTGTTATACCTTTTAGACATGCACCGTATGCCATAGATTGGTATGACATTGATATGTGCGAAGAGATGTGATGTATCTTGATGTTTTTATTGAACCATTATCATTCTGGGTGCATAACGATTGTATGGCACTGTCATTTCTTTTATATCACTGTTTGCATCACCAGGTGTTTACGCTAAAACAAGTCGGTTGCTGCAAGTCTTGCAAGAAATTTGGGTGACAAGGCGTCTGGGCGGAACTATCTATCCATCTATCTATCTATCTAATATAGTTTACTACTATACCATGTAAAATCAGTGTCTCCACTACCACTATGGCTTGGTGTGGTCATGCTATGATGTTAGTGGACACGAATGTTTAGTGATATGTTGATTCAGGAAATTCGCATTCGGTTCAGCATGTAGTGTTAGGCTCTATGCTCTTAGGAGATGATGTTCTGTGAATTTTTTTGCAACTGTTATTGCCACAAAATTGAAATTTGGTATTGACATTATGAAGATTACCTTAAGTGTGAAAGATACTGAGCATGGACCTGTGTTCTTATTTATAGCTCTAACTGCATGTACCATATGGATAAAAAATGTCTTATCATTTCTAATGAAATTATAAGATTTCTTGATCTTCAATAATGATGTGTACATAAATATCACTAAACTCGATGCTGCCTTGTGATAATCTCATGGTGATGTTGAACTCCATAATGTCTTGCTTCTATCAAATGTGAATGTTTCTTCTTACTTTTATTTTGTTATATCTTGTTTGAGTAAGTATGTTAAACCTGGATTACTACTAACTTGAACATTATTTATATAACCACAACGTCGGGAGAGGCACCCTCGCGCCAAGGCGCGTTACCGATCTAGTGTGCTAGAGGGGGCGCAGCTCTTCGCGTACAGGTTCGCACGCGTGCTGAGACGTGTTCGGCGTATTTTTGTGATTACCATTTTCAGAAGATATAAGTATAAATGTATTTTTTTCCTTCTAAGTGCAAGTTATACACATCTATGTTTTATATTGGGTGTATACGTACACACACGCATTAGGCAATCCTCGATGCAATGGTACGTGCATGCTTGCATTTTAAGCTTGCTCACGTACTAACCAATGTATACTTGCACTTGATGCTCCGTGGCATAGTCTTATACACACATGCAGGTTACAATCTAGAAGGCTGAGTTCCACGTCTACGACGTGCCCACAAGAATAACATACAGTATGTGTATTTCTTTGAGTACCTGTATATACCAGCCGGCGAGCGCGTGTATACATACTTGAATACCTGCGATTGTTTCAACCAGCAAACCCTGGAGAGAAGTGTGAAGATGGCGATCGAACGAACCCGGCCCACCGGCAGTCGGGTAGCTAGGTACGCACAAGATGGTTTTTGTTTATTTTGCGTGCAGGCGTACGCGTCAAGAAAAAGAAAGATAAACATCAGCGAGATGATAAGATTCGAGGCGAGATTGCATCCCTATCTAGTCCAGAAAAATCGGGACGTCTGGCCCGTCGCCAGCCGCCGGGTTGTCCCACCTCCTGCCTATAAATACACCAACGATGCTACACTTACGGACCGCAGGCATACGGAATCATCTACGGGAGAAGGTGGAATCAGACGGTTGGTGCTCAGCTTTTTTCTTCCCGGGAATTGCGGCTCGCATTGTTTTCTAGTTGTGCCACATCAGTCCGTAGCTGTTATTTCAGTGAAATCTGCCCGTAGTGTAGCAATTTAGGGAGCGCCTGGAACTCATTCGACTGAGAAATAGATTGGTCTCAGTCGAATGACGTGGTGATGACGTCGTTCGCTATTTGTCTCAGCCCGATCACCTGGCACGCCCGAGCCAGGCTCCTTTCTCCCCCGCACAAAGCCCTATTGGGCCGAATACAATCCAGGCCCTTTGTTCTGTTGTTATTTGTAGGTTGTGGGCCCTTTTGGGTTGATTGTCCTTGTTGGGCCTTTTTGACTAAAAGCAGAAAAAAGACAAAAGAAAGCCCGGGCCCCGCTGTACAGGAGCAAAAAAGCTCTGTTGCTTTTTGTTCCTCCCTGTTCTTCTCCTGATCGCAGCACATGCCCCAGCCCCCATCCACGAAAATCACAAACCCTCAACCCCAACCCACCCACTCCTCCTCCTTCCTCCTCCAGCCCTAGCCGCCAGGGGACACACCTTTCCCCTCCAAAATGGCAATGTGAGCAGAGGAAGGAAGCTTGTGAGCAGAGGAAGCCGCCAGGGCACACACCCACCCACTTCTCCTCCTTCCTCCTCCAGCCCCAGCCGCCAGCCCCCATCCACGAAAATCACAAACCCTCATCGCAGCACGCAAAAACATGGATGCAGGAAGAGATCAGAGGGCACAAAGCACTCACCAGGGTATGCACGCCTCTCCCCTCTCCAGATCTCGGATTCTTGTCTCTGTTCTTGTATTCTTCAGAATTCTATTGTGAAAAACACAAAAAAGGGAAAAAAACAAAAAGTGAATACAGAACAACCCCCATAGCTGCAAATTCGTAAAAAAACAAGGAGCTTTCTTCCTAGGTGCTGCATCCTTCATATACCTGACAAAGAAAACTCTTGACATTGATTGCAGCTGTTCTTGATGCTTATGGAGCTTCTCTGTTTGGTTCTCAGGTTAGTGCCTACAAAAAAAGCAAATGAAATTTTAATGAACATCTGAATCTTGCTTGTACTATTCTGGTTATTTGGTTACAGAAATTTGATGTCTGATCTTTTCTACTATTATGTGGAAAACATAGAAACACAGGGGGGGGGGGGGCAAGATACCCAGCAGCAACAGTGGCTGACTTCTGGTGCTTGGAACCAAGGGCTGCATCATACACACCCCTGGATGCAAAATCAGATGCTTCCTCATGCTTCTATGAACAGAACACAAGGGAATGCCCTGAACATTCCAGTGAGTGCAGCTATGTATGGTATCTTCAATAGTCAAGGCAATACACAGGTATTTCTGGGCACTTTGAAAAAAAACCCTTGCTTTTGAAAATTGTCAGTAGACATTTCTGTGAATGTTAAAACTTCTTTGTGCAGGTAAACTTGCCTGTGAACCTGGGTCCACATACTTCAGTGGGTGACTCCAACCTAGTGTGTACTGCGCTCCAACCCCTTGTAAGTGTTTACAGTTTAGAGAAAATGGAAGAAAAAAAGAAAAATTCCACTACGATTGTTTTACAAGAAATTGGCAAAAATAATGATGCAGGCAAACAAAGTCGCTTATGAAGCCCCCATGTCATACACGCAACTCCTACTTGCTGCTGAAGAAGAGGTTCTCTACTAACATACTCCTGTTTGCTTGTCGTGGATAAAAACTGTATTAACTTACAAAAATAAACCCAAAAAAGAAAAAAAAAACATCAAACAAACAGAACTAACTAGAGCTGTTCTAATTTTCAGGGTGCTAGATATGCATCCTCACAATCGCAAGTAGATTGCCTTGTTCGTACTGAGGTATGTTTTTTCCTGCTTAAACTTGTGTCTATGTTCCCTGAATAAAAATTGTTTGACTGCTGTGTATAACTATAAAAAAACTCTCTCTACAGAACGATATGTACATGATAACTGGGCGATACAGTAGATCTTCAGAAGATCCATTACAAGCACACACTGGGGGTGGAGCTCAGCATATATCTGGAGTCGATGACCAACATGATATAGAGCTTGAACCTTTTGTTGACAACCGTTTTTCAGAAAGCTTGAATGATTTGAACTGGGACAATGAAATGCAGACAGAAGCAGGAGGAATCAAAAACGGCTCTATGGTGTCAAATGAGATTGCTTCTGACAATGATTCTGATTCCGAGGATGATCATTCTCCAGTGTTGTTGCAAAAAGCCTCTGAGATTACTGTTACAACTGCTGGAGAAGAAGAAAACAGTGGTGCAGCTGGCGAAGTTCAAAAATTAACACAGGATGATATACTGATATTCCTTGAAAATGACAGTATAGAAGCCGCTCAGAGTGCTAGCCAAGAAGTGCGCAGCCATCACGTACCCCATGTGGACATGGTCTTTGATACAGATGATGCAGCTTACAACTTTTACAATGAGTATGCCTCAATTGCTGGTTTTTCTGTGATCAAAGCATCTCGATATTGTGGCAAGAAACAAGGAGGCAGTGCAGCAACTCGGGTAACTTTCAAGTGCAATCGGTCAGGAAGAGTAATTGATGAAGAAGAACAAGAGAATAGGAAGAAGAAACGACGTGACACAAGGCAACAGAAAACAGGACAAGAGCCCTATCGCAACGCAAGGAAGAAAAAAGCAAACACCATTGCAATAACAGGGTGTAAAGCTCAGCTCATTGTCACCAAGAAGGATGAGAAGTGGGTGATAACAACCATAAACCTACAACACAACCATGATTTGAGTCCTCACACAGAAGTGAAATACCTTCGTTCTCATAACTACATGACAGAGGAGGAGAAACTCCTAATCCGAACTTTCAATGCTGTGAAGCTACCAACAAGACAAATAATAGCAATCCTAAGTGACTTGAGAGGCGGGAACACTCCTTACACCAAAAAGCATGTAAGCAATGTTAGAACAGCCATTGGCAAAGAGAGCAATCAAGATGACATGATGCAGGTGCTAACATATTTCAGGAAGAGACAAGCTGAAGATCCACAATTTACTATGCGTTCAAAACAACTAAAGTCTCTGATGACGCAAGTAAAGTTTTGTGCATTTTCTGGGCTGACGGGTATTCTAGGAAAATGTACGAGCTGTACGGAGACTGCCTCAGCTTCGACACAACATTCAAGACAAACAGATACAACCTCCCATTTGCTCCCTTTGTTGGTGTCACAGGACATGGCCAGAACTGTTTGTTTGCTTGCTCTATCATAGAGAATGAAACAGCTGACACCTTTCAATGGTTGTTTGAGACATTCTTGCATTGCATGGGTGGGAAATCTCCGTCCACAATCATAACAGACGAGGATGCTGGGATGAAGACAGCTATCCCTTTAGTTTTCCCGCATATCTGCCACAGGCGTTGTTTGTTTCATATTAAAAAGAAGGCTGAGGAAAAATGTACTAGGACTTTTGCAGCAAATAAAACACTGCATGATGATTTCAGTGACATCATTCACAACTCTCTGACGGTGGCTGAGTTTGAGCAATTGTGGACAGAGATGATCCAGAGATACAACATTGGGCATGTGAAGTATTTCCAAATCATGTGGAAGAAAAGGAAAAGGTTTGTCCCTGTGTATTTCAAGACGGACTTCTTCCCCTTCATTCACTCTACTGCGCGTAGTGAAGGCACCAACGCCATTTTCAAGGACAACATCACGTCAACTCACAATGTGATCAGCTTCCTCCAAGAGTACCAGAAGATTTCAGAAACCATACAAGATAAGGAGAGGGAGCAAGACTCTATCACAAGAACAACTTCGCCGACATTCTGGGCACGAAGTGAGCTTGAGATACAAGCTGCAAAAATGTACAACAGAAAGATATTTTACAGATTCCAAAAGCATATAAAGTTTGTGCTGAATTTGCATGTTGAAGAGGTTGAGAGAAATGTGAAATATGAAGTCTACAAGACACCAATGCTAGCTGAAAAGGATTTCAGAACGCGAAGATTTGTTGTGATTGTGAACTTGCAGCAACAGTTGTTCAGTTGTATCTATGGGAAATTTCAGAAAGATGGCATTGTGTGTTGCCATGTCTTGAGAGTCCTTTCTCATCTCAACATGCCTGTGCTGCCAGAAAAATATTACATAGACAGGTGGAGGCCAAAAAATACAAAGGACATACGGGACATCCGTTTCAATGTTCCTTTGGAACTAACTGCTGGAAGTCAACACTTAAGGTATACCCTTCTATCCAACAGGCTCAATGAGATGGCCTCGGACGGTGCATCAACAAACAGAAAATATCTGTATGTTGTAGCAGAATGTGAAAGGGTGCAACAAAGGTTGGATGAGATGACTAAAGAGGATGAACTTGCAGAAGCGCAACAAGCAAATGTTGACAAGGACACAACAGAGACTGATGCAGCACCGCATCCTGATGGTTATGGAGACAAACTTCAAGATCCTGATGTTGCAGTGTCAAAAGGGCGTCCACAAAAAGGACGTTACAAAACTTTCATGGAAAGTTTGGCATCTAAACAGAAAGTCACATGCAGTCGGTGTGGGAAGCCTGATCATTATAAAAGTTCTTGTACTGCAAGTACTGAAGATGTCAATTTGGCTCAGAGAGAGAAAGTCAGTCGCAAACAAACCTCAGGTTTCACATCAAAAACTTTTCTCTTTTTGGTGTTACCTAACTTTTCCAGCATTACAAAAAGGTCTTGTAGTTCATTTTATTCATTTTGATGAAAAAAATTGCAGCCTCATCTGGGACATCTACGGGCAAGCAACCAGCTGGTGCAAACCCGAGGAGGAAGGCAACAAAAGAAAAATGAAAATTTGGGTGCTGGAAGTTCAAGAAGGCAAAAAAATATGCAAGTGATGACTGGAAAAATGTAAATGCACTCAAGTTTTGGTTGTTTGTTGAGCCACTGAACAAAAAACAAGAAGGAACTATGATTGTTCATGCATGATAGCACGTTTGCTACTATTTTAAGACTGTTTTAGGAAATGCATAAGTTATAAATTTCAGTTGTACTGGTAGACTGGTAGACAAAAACCAGGGAAAAAATTGCTTTACTGTTGGGGTAGCAACACTGACCTTAACACAGTAGGTTCCTTGAAATTTTTTCATCCACTTTTTCGCTTGCGGTGTAGAAGTAGATTCCGTGTGCCAAAGAATTTTGAAATCCTGCACCAAAGAAATGTTGGGGGGAAATGATAGAAACAAAAGAACAAGGGCAAAAAAATGTTCTCGTTAGTGCCGCTATAGACGACATAAAATTTTTAGAAAAAGAGGGATACTGAAAATAATCAGACTTAAAAGCATAAAACAAATTAGAAAAAGAACACTCTAAAACCGATGTTTCGATATTGAGCTGAAAGCAAAATGGGACATTCCAAATTGTTTTCTGGTTAATGACCAGTTTCTACGACACTGCTATACAACTTGGATTTGCTTTCAAATGAAAAAGAAAAAAACATATCGTTCCTCCATGTACACCGGACACTTTGTGATGTTGTTTAACTTTTGTGATTGTTTTTGATCATCTTGCTAAAGTCCTTTATTGTAGTATTCCTCCATCCATTACAGAGAATGTTGCAGTTGGTTGGCCTCCTTGACCTTCTGAAGAAGTACAAAAAAAAGAACTAGTTAGTAACCTGGAAATGACATACAATAACAAAAGGAACTTTGTTTACAGTGGCAAACGCAAAAAAAAAAATACACAAAAATTGGAAAGACAGGAGAAAAAGATAAACAATTTTGTATCACAAGTCATTGCTAAAAAAAGCAGAAAAACTTTGCTTCAATGGAAGAAGTAAAAACATACCAATTTACCATGCGAAGTTCTTGACGAGTATTTTGCCTTGATCCTCTGTGTTGTGAATACTAAATAGAATGTCAACAGCAAATCTGACCCTTGCGTTTGCTACGTCGTTCATTGTGAACTGTCGCTGCATAGGATTTCGCGAAGCCCAAGTTTGCATCCAGTTAAGAGCAAAAATCCCACAAGCGTCGCTGTTTTTTTGCAGAAAATTTAACAACAAAAATTAAAGAAAATATCAAAAAGTAAAATGAAAAAAACAGTAGTTTCTGAATTTATATTTACACAAATTAGCTTATTTTTACCTTCCGATTTGCTTTGGCATGTTTGGGTACTCTACACCAAACTTTCTGAAACTCATTCCTCTCAGATTAGAATCTTCCCATGTTTTTATGAAATTGTTTATCTAGAGACAATTGAAAAATGAATATGTTTAGGAACACAAAAATGAATGGGTGTTGCATTACCAACTTAATTTAAAAAATAACAGAAAAAGAAAAGATTAGAAAAACTGTTTTAACCATCAAATCTCTGATCCCGATGTGGAATGGTGTGTTCCCTTCATAATATGAATCTAGGAAGACAAAACTTTCTTGCTATAATGTCAACAACGAACAAGAACCAGTGCTCATCATGTACTGACGGAAAGAAGATCTGCATTTTTTGGACACACAATTTGATTGCAAAATTTTAAAAACAAAGGATAATAAAAACCCAAAAATAAAAAAATTAATATAGTTTGGTGTAATGAAGCATACACGATCACTTTCGTGTAGAGGCAATGCTTTCCCAGCTCCATTGAAGCTTCTAAGTGTTTTTCTCTTCATTTCCCTCCTTCCTTCTTCAGATTTCCAATTTTCAAGAAAATAATCCTGATTTGTGAAAAAGAACAAAATTTAATTATTGATCTTCCACCCAAGAAGTCCAGTAAAGTGTTGTACAAAAAAAACCCTATGTTGAAAATATGTTGAGTTGTGCTTGGATATGAAATTTCTTTGTACTTACACCTAGTGTAGTGAAGAAGTAGTGCGTTTTTGATCTCCTTGGATGATTCTCTCGAAAGAGCATCCGACAGAAAACATTGAAAACATATGCTTCCACGTGACCACTCACACCAAATGAATCGCCAAGTTGTCCAAGGAAAAGGCTTGTTTTGTCAATCAACACAACCACTTTGCTGCAAGTGGTTGAGAACCAGTATTGTTAGTGAAGGCAACAAAAATATCAGAAACCATTTAATCACGGGAAAAAAGTGGGAAATCTAAGTGTAGAAAAAAAACCTTCTGTGAGGTTCAACTTTGCTTAGTGCCACTATGCCCCTGTGTAGCTCTATCTCATGTGGCTGAAGAGGTCCTCTCTCGTTGTGATCATATGGTGAGGAGAGCCACTTGCTTGGGTGTGTTATCCTTTTTGGAGGCAAATTCTCTTTACCACTTGATGAAGTGCCTAATGATAGCTTCGTGTTGTATAAATTGTCCGCCGTGTTTACCATACTAGAGCATGAACCATTGAATGATCTTTCCCCCAAAACTTGAACATCCGGAGACACCTACAAAAAATCATAAACACACACAATTTATGGTTAGTTTGTGTGACAGCAAAAAAAGATGATGCTGCAGAGAAGTAGGTGTCAAAAAGAGCTACATAAAAAAGAAAGTTGTTCAACAAATTTACATGTAGGTAGTCACTTACAGGGATTGGTTGGTGTTTAGTGCCTTCTTGTTCATCATTTTCATCAAACTCATCTGAAAAAAGCCTCTTCCCTAAAATTGCTGTTGTTGAATATCTCTGCAAAGTGGCAAATAATGTTGAGAGGACGTGTTCAGCAATCAATCAAAAAAGAAACCAAAAACACACATTTAGAGGGCAGACTCACACACATTTAAAAAAAGAGCAGAATTTATAAAAAAAGTAAAAAAAAAAGAGGAAATAAGAACATAAGCAACATAACAAAAAATGATGATACCTTCTTGTGCTTTTGTGTAGGACTTTCAGCGTTCTCATTGTTCCATTTGCCCATTCGGGAGTAGTATGTTGTTGCTCTGCCCCAAGTGTGTGACATGCGTGCAACAGGCGATGTCTGAAAAAAAATGTTTTGTTGTATATTATAATGAAACACAGGAAAAACTAAGGAGATTAGAAAACAGAAAAAGAGCAAGCGAGAAACGAAGATAATTTTTTTGGAAAAAAGACATACCAAGTCGATGATGCCATCCTTTTCTTCAAACTGTGGAAGAAAG